>NW_028236968.1:0-146756 GCF_017979445.1 Akebia trifoliata
GCCGAGGTCGCCGAAACTGAGGTAACAATGTATTGGCATGTTGCTTTGCTTCTTCACACTCATGTTTTCTCAACATTGCTACTTCTATATTTCCTATCCTGCCCTTCATAACTATGAAAAATTATAATAATAATAATAATAATAATAATACTTAAGGCACAATGTATTGCTGTCTACTCTTTACTGTATTATGGGTAGAAAACTTTTTTCTTGCTGTTCCCATACTCTCATATTCTAATTTGCACTTCCACCCATAGTTTTGCCTGTTCTCTGGTATTTATCTCTGATATTGCAAACCATCACCCATGCAAAATTGCTACTTGTTTGTTTAATCAAAATATCTCCTTGGTCATTTTATTTGAATTTATCTTTTTATGTCTTCTTTTTATGCTCATTATGTCTCCTAATCATGGTTGGAGGTCTATGATACAGTGGTCTTTCTCATTGCGGAGGGTTTATTGAACATTTGAGGTTCTTTACTGCAATGAAATTGGAATGTTTTGTTATGGTCTCGGCTGAAATTGGAATGTTTTGGCTGAAATGTTGAACAATGTTATTTATCAAAAAAAATAAAATGTTGAACAATGTTCATAGGCCTATTGATCGCTTAGCACTGTTCACAGAACTGTACACAATAGTTTTTACTTCAAGACATGAGGGTTTATCTGGTGATCAAAATTTGTGAACAACAATGTTAAAGGGTGATTGGTCTAGTATCAGAGGAGGTTCGTCATTCTTCCTTTTTTGCTTATAGGACTATTATTGAGTTGACTCATCTGAGACATCTTGGTCTTGGTGGTTGTTGAGATGAGATAGAATATGGGTTTGAAAATGAAAACCATATAGAAGTAACTAAATGCAAAACTAACTCGTAGCTAGTGTGAGATCTAACCTACAACATACCAAAACTACTTTACTCAATAGAAATTAATGACTAAAAATGATCCAGATTAATTATCTTCAACACCCCCTCAAATTGGAGTAGAAATGAAGATAACATCAACTTTCCCTTGATTGATTGCATTCACTTTTCATCCAATAGTGTTGTACCCTTTGAAACTTGCAGATCAGAGATATAGATACTATTCAGATTTTGGGAATTTGGGGTGTAAAATTCTTGTTTGTGGAAGGAAAGAGTAATATTCCACTATATTAAAAAGAAGGTTACAGGCCCCTCTATATATAGATGATAATGCTCATCTATTTTAGGGATATTTACAGCTAATATAGAAAGGAAAACAGAACTACCTAAAACTGAAAGCTATAAAATAGGAAACTTATATCTACAGATTTGGTAACAGACTACCAAATCTCCTAAAATCATGGGATAAGAAAAAACTGATCTGTTAGCTGTAGATCTCCTCGATATTATCCCCTAATATTGCTAACAGATCCTCAAACATAAATCTCTCTATAATTCTACACTCCCCCTCAAGCTGGACGGTAAATATTAATTAACCCCAGCTTGGAACTTAGATCATCAAACACCTTTCTCGGTAGAGCCTTGGTAAGGATGTCTGCTGTCTGAAGACATTTAGGAACGTACAACATCTTGATTATTCCTTCCTCTATCTTCTCCTTTATAAAATGCCGATCGATTTCCACATGTTTTGTTCTATCATGATGAATTGGATTTTTGGCAATACTGATTGCTGATTGATTATCACAGAACATTTTCATAGGTTCTTCATATGAAATTTTTAATTCCTTTAGCACCCTTTTTAACCAAATTCCCTCACAAATACCGTGTGCCATTGCCCGGAATTCAGCTTCTGCACTGCTTCTTGACACCACTGATTGCTTCTTGCTTCTCCAAGTGACCAGATTTCCCCACACAAAAGTGCAATATCCTGAAGTTGATCTTCGGTCTTGTACTGATCCTGCCCAATCTGCATCGCTGAACACTTCAATATCTCTTCTTTGGTTCTTCTCAAAAAATAATCCTCTACCTGGTGTTAGTTTTAGATATCTCAGGATTCTATACACAGCTTCCATGTGTTCTTCATTTGGATTGTTCATGAATTGACTTACAATGCTAACAGCAAATCCAATGTCTGGTCGTGTGTGAGATAGGTATATTAGTTTACCTACTAATCTTTGGTATCTTCCTTTGTCCACGGGTGCACAATTTTCCTTAGCTCCTAGTTTGATAGTTGGATCCATAGGAGTTTCTGCCGGCTTACACCCGAGCATTCTAGTCTCTTTTAAGAGATCTAGGACATATTTTCTCTGTGTGACAGAGATTCCCTTTCTTGACCTTGCAATTTCCATACCTAGGAAATATTTAAGATTACCAAGGTCCTTGATTTCAAACTCTGCAGCTAGTAAACTTTTGATGGTGCGGATTTCCTCTTCATAGTCTCCTGTTAGGATTATGTCATCCACATACACTATGAGGACAACAAGTTTTCCTGCAGAAGAGTGTTTAATAAATAGTGTATGATCCGTTTGACATTGAGAGTAGCCATGCTTCTTCACTACCTTTGTGAATCTTTCAAACCAAGCTCTTGGAGATTGCTTGAGCCCATATAGAGATCTCCTAAGTTTACAAACTTTGTTGCATGTAGTTTGTGTCTCAAATCCGGGGAGAATTTCCATGTACACTTCTTCAGCTAGGTCCTCATTTAGAAAGGCATTCTTGACATCTAGTTGGTGGAGAGGCCAGTCAAGGTTTGCAACCAAAGATAATAACGAACTGTGTTTAACTTGGCTACAGGAGCAAATGTCTCCTCATAATCGATTCCATATGATTGGGTGAATCCCTTTGCAACCAGCCGTGCCTTGAACCGATTAACACTCCCATCTTTATTATATTTTATTGTGAAGATCCATTTGCAGCCTACTGGGCGTTTCTCGGTTGGTAAGTCAGAGATTTCCCAAGTTCCATTTTTCTCTAGTGCATGAATTTCTTCATACATTGTTGATTTCCATTCTGGTGAGCCGAGAGCTTCTTGTATATTATTAGGAACTTGGATGTTGTTGAGGTTGGCAACAAAAGCTTTGAACTTCGGTGACAATCCTTCATATGACACAAATGTGTATATCGGATGTTTTGTGCATGATCTTACCCCTTTTCTCACAGCAATAGGAAAGTCACTGTCATCATTAGTTTCGGGATTAGTGTTACCTGGTGGATTTTCACTTGGTCTAGGACTTGAGTCAGACTATTGGGTTTGCTCAAGAAATGCTTGTTGTTCCATTTCCTTTTGGTTCTTTCTCCTCCTTGAGTAGGTAATCAATTCATCACTCTTTGTTGATTGAATAGTGTCCAGATTTTGAGGTGTGTTGTTGGCTTGATCTTGAGAAGGAGGTTCTAGGAAGTAAGAAGACTCAAGGGAGAAATTTTGAGGAGGAAGTGATTCATGATTTAGTGATGGGCATGTTTGGTCAGAATTAGGAGAGACATGAGGTGATTCTTCAATATCTCAAAGTTGATATTCTAGGATAAAATTAGTTTCCCACTGAATATCAGATTTGGGGAAATAGGGTTGTTGCTCAAAGAAGGTGACATCCGTGGAGTGATAGAATTGTTTAGTGACCGGTGAGTAGCATTTATATCCTTTTTGAGTTGGAGAGTACCCAAGGAAAATACATTTATGAGCTCTAGGATCAAGTTTGTCCCGGTGTTGTTGATGGACATGGACAAAAGCTGAACACCCGAAAACTTTGAATGGGATGGTGGAGATGAGACGAGTAGTGGGAAAGGATTGAAGGAGAATTTGACAGGGAGTCTGGAAGTTAAGAATCCGAGATGGCATCTTATTTATGAGGTATGTAGCAGTAAGGATGGCTTCACCCCAGAAATATTTTGGTACATGGGTAGAGAACATAAGAGACCGAGCCACATCAAGAAGATGCCAGTTTTTTCTTTCGGCAATACCATTTTGCTGAGGAGTGTTAACACAGGAACTTTGGTGAACAATACCATGACTTATGAGATAATCATTAAGGCTGGAATTGAAATACTCTTTGGCATTGTCAGTTTTCAGAATTTGAATTTTTGCTTGGAATTGTGTTTGGATCATGGTATTGAAGGTTTTGAAGATCTGGTTTGCCTCGGATTTTTCTTTCATGAGGAATATCCATGTGAGTCTAGTGTGATCATCAATAAATGAAATGAACCAGCAAGAACCAGTAACATTTTTGATCCTAGAAGGACCCCATATATCACTATGAATCATGGAAAAAGGTTGAGATGCTTTGTAGGATCGGTTAGGATAAGAATTGTGAATATGTTTAGAGAATTGACAGATTTCACATTGAAATTCATTTGGATTTTTATTATGGAATAATGAAGGAAACAACTTCTCAAGATACAAGAAATTTGGATGACCTAACCTATAGTGCCATAACATAATTGCACTATCATTATTAGACTGACTCACAGACAAAGAAACAAGACTACTGGACACTGAACAATCTGATTGATGAATTATTCCTTGAGGAGGATCATTAACCTCTAGAAGATAGAGCCCCGAACACATCTTAGCACTGCCAATCATTTTCCCCGAGTCCAAGACCTGAAATTCACATAGATTGGAGTTAAATTTAGTAACATAGTTGAGATCTCGAGTGAGTTTACTAATGGACAGTAAATTGCAATTTAATTTTGGTACAAGTAGAACGGAATCAAGAGTGATGTTCTCTGAAATTTGAACCGAGCCTGTACCAGCCACATTTGAGAGTGACCCATCAGCTATTCACACAGTTAAATTTTTATAGCATGGGGTGTAAATTGAAAACAGCTTCTCATCTCCAGTCATATGATCAGAAGCTCCTGGGTCTATAATCCATGGACTGAGCCTCTCTTTGTTAGCATTTAAAACACTTAAAAAATTACCTTTTTGTGCCAAGGATCCGGTACCAACCATAGTGGGAGTTGGTGCAAGCAAGGATTGGCTGAACATTTTTTGCAAGATCTCTATCTGTTCCTTGCTGAAGGGAGTTGGTTCGGGTGGAGGTTGTTCATCCATGGAAGCAAAGTTGCCTCGTCCTTTTTTGTCATTGGCAAACCGTGAAGGCCTCCAGTCTGCTGGTTTGCCGTGAATCTTCCAGCAGTTGTCCTTGGTGTGACCAGGACGTCGGCAATGATCACATATGGTCGCCCTTTCTTTGGTCTGTGATCGTTGCTGTTGGATGGATTCCCTCTCACCACAAGTGCTGAACTCTCAGGATTTGTCACGGAATCTTGAGATCCCATCATGATCTTCTTTCGACTTTCCTCTCTCCGAACTTCTGAAAATGCTTCTCGGATATTTGGTAGTGGTTTGGATCCTAAAATTCTTCCTCGTACTTCATTAAGGTTCTTATTTAATCCAATCAGAAATTTGTATATTCTTTTCTGTTCAATTATTTGTCTATACCTGATTCCATCATTCAGACAGCTCCAATTGTGCTCCTTGAATAAGTCTAGCTGCTGCCAATACCGATTGAGAGTGTTGAAGTATTGAGTCACTGTTAATTCTCCTTGGCGGAAGTCATTAAGAACACTTTCCACCTCAAATAATTCTGATGTATTCTCATTGTTAGAATATATTTCCTTGGCAGCATCCCAAATCTCCTTTGCTGTTCCATAGAGAAGAAAGTTTTCTCCAATGTCATTTGTCATGGAATTAATGAGCCGTGACATGACCATATTATTCTTAGCATTCCAGACTTTAAACTTTTCATCCGTCTTGTTTGGTTTGGCAGTATCTCCGGTGAGATAATCATCTTTGCCCTTTCCGCATATGAACATCATTATGGAATGGGACCATTGGAGATAGTTGTTCCCATTCAGTTTGTGTCCTGTAATGGGCATGAGGTTACTATCATTGTTGGAAGCCATGGCTTTCCTGATTGGAGGTGATTTGGGAAACGGTAGTTCTTGAATTATGTTTCCCGTATTTGGTCATATGAGGGAATTAGGGTTCAGGGATTGCTCTGATACCATCTTGTTTGTGGAAGGAAAGAGTAATATTCCACTATATTAAAAAGAAGGTTACAGGCCCCTCTATATATAGATGATAATGCTCATCTATTTTAGGGATATTTATAGCTAATCTAGAAAGGAAAACAGAACTACCTAAAACTGAAAGCTATAAAACAGGAAACTTATATCTACAGATTTGGTAACAGACTACCAAATCTCCTAAAATCATGGGATAAGAAAAAATTGATCAGTTAGCTGTAGATTTCCTCAATATTATCCCCTAATATTGCTAACAGATCCTCAAACATAAATCTCTCTATAATTCTACAAAAATTATGAAATTTTAGAAATTGGATGTGTGGACCCCACCATTTTTGTTGGTATAAAACGGATTAAAAAAGAGAGAAAATGGTTGAAGGGTTTGAAAAGAAATCAAAAGAAGAGAGAAAGAGTTTGAAGTAAAATAAGAAAAATGGGGTGGTCCCAAGATTTCTCATTTTCAATTTGCAAATGATACTGTGGTGTTCCTAGATGCCTCAGGTGAGTTGGTTAGGCTTTTTAGTGGTTTTTTGTGTTGTTTTGAGGTAGTGTTTGGGCTGAGATTCAATATGAAAAAGAGTACTTTTTTTGGGGATTGAATAGGTGTATATTGTTCAAAGTGTTGTCAAATGCTTGGGCCTTCCGTTAGGTCAACATATAGGACTTCTACTATGTAGGATTCATTTATTAATAGACTAGGAAGAAGACTGAGATCTTTGAAAGCAAAGTATCTCTCCAATAAATTTGATTAAGAGTATCCTTTCCAATATTCCGATCTATTTTCTATCTTTGTTCTCAATTCCAAAAATGTAGAAGGGCGTTAGACAAATGAATTAGAGATTTCTTGTAGAATGATAGAGATAATAGTTGCAAGCTCCACCTGGTGAAGTGGAAACTCGTTTGCTCACCTAAGAAGGAAGGTGACCTTGGATTTCTAAAATTTATGTATAGTAACATGCTCAATTTGGTAAATGGTTTTGGAGGTATGGTAATCAATTGGAGAGTCTCTGGAGAATGGGTGTCTTCAGAAAAATATGAGGGAATTACAATGGATGGGAGGGTGGTGTGGTTAGATCTTCCTATTGTGGAAATCCATAATTTTGGAAATGATTTACTTTTAAGGTGGGAACAGGAGATAAGTTTCAGCTTTGGGAGGATGGCTTGTGCGGCGCAGACCTCTTGCAAGTTTAGTTCCTTGAATTGTATCCTATATCCACAAAAAAGAGGCGGTTGATCCAAGAGTTCATTGTTTAAATCGGGGAGGAGGTGGCTTGGGATTTAGAAAAAAATTCAATGACTGGGAGGTCGAAGGAGTTGCTGATCTTATTAGTTGGATCTCGTATTGCCTTTCTGTCATTAGATGAGGACTAGAAGATGTCGCATGTAGTTTTGATAGGCGGTTATTTGTATAATCCTTCTACAATTCCTTGGTTCCTCTCCCTCAATCAGATTTTCTTACAATCTCCATCTTGTGTCATAAAGTCTCATTTATGGTGAAATCTTTATATGGTCAATGACATTGTATGAGATTATTACTTCCAATCAGATTATTGCCTGGGGTATTATTCATGTTGATTTTTGTTGCATGTTCAAAGTTTTTGATGAATTGAAAAAATCATCAGTTTTGTGAATGGGACTTGGGCTCATTTATTGTCCTTATTTCATACTCCCTGGGTTCTTCCTTGTTCCGTCTTATCTCTATTTGAAAATTGGTTGATCACAACCGTTTCTCCCAAGAAAAGAATCCTTTAGAGTCTGACTCCATTTGCCATATGTTGGGACATAAGGAAAGAAACTGTATGTTGTCCGAAGGGAAAGAGTATGCTTTTCAGGACGTGATTATTGGTATTCGGGTTTATATTTTTTTGTTGTGAAATGTTCAAAGGGTTATTCTTTGAGGATCTTTATGTAGACGGGATACTGTGTGTACCTGGTTTGGGGTTTCTATTGTTTTTCATCATTTTGTAAACAGGTCTCATTGACATCCTCCTCTCTTTTCTTCAATAAAATTTTACTCACCAAAACAAAACAAAACAAAAGTGATAATCAATTAAGAATGGGTGCAAATGACATAATTTTCCTACCTTGCACCATTAATCTTCTCAAATTCTTACTCTGCCCTAGTTCCCCTTTATAAACTGCAACTTTCAAGAATTCCTCATAAATCTTCAGAACACCTTCCAAACAGTAGATGGAAGGTGAGCTTCCAAACTTAGATGGTAAGTGATCCCGCATTTCAATTATCACTTTTTTTTTATAGGTCTCTATTATGTAATTTTGACAATGCTAATGTTCACAAGTTGAGGGGGTATTTATTTTAATAAAAGTATTTTGTTGTGGATAAATTTAAACAAACAATTGTGCTGTGATGGAATGTAGTTAGTTTACTTATCTTAAGTCTGAACTCTGAACTAGATGTGTCTGCTTACTGCCTAATAGGTTCATCCAATACCAAGTAGGAAAAATGGGGCTGAAATACCTACTCCACAGTTTGTTGTGGTGGATACATATGAAAGAGATTATTCCTGCACCTTCAGTCAGTCAGCATCGTATTTGCGAGGAAGGGGAGGTTGGTTACTCTTAAACAAATCGTTGCTCTTTGGAAATTGGATATTTATCTACTGTACAAGTTAACTAATACAATTTAGACTTTGCTAACAATTTGCAGCCCGAGCTGATATTGGAGAATTTGTCGAGTATGACCTGGACAATGAGGACGAGGATTGGCTTCAAGAGATCAACAATGAGAGGAAGATGCTTACGCCTGAAAGGTGACATCAGCATTCTAAATCAATTTGATGTTAGGTTGGCCTGTTTTATCTGCTACCTCAAACTGGCAGTTATTCCTTATTTTACAATGAAACGAACATAATACCTTTAATTTCTTTATCAATGAAGCATTGCCCGTCCCTCAATCGGTCAATTGATAGTCCAGAAAAATCAATGGCCTAAAGAATTAAAAGATAAAACGTTCTATTAGTTTTTTTGTTTGTGTGAAGATCCTCTATCCTTTAGATTGTGGGACTCATTTGTTTAATATCTGCAATATATTTCCACTGAAAGAACTTGAGCTTTTGCATCATTGTTGTCTTTGACATTATAAATATTAGGAGATCCTAGTTTCACATTCACAGTCAGAAAATAAATTAAAGGGATAATGCTAACTCGGCAATGCCATTATTCATTACACATCATAATTGTATTTGCAAGTCTTTGGAGAATCATCAATTGGAAAAAAAAAGTCCTTGGAGAATCCGAAGATTTTCTTTTTAGGTGGGATAATGTTTGTAGCCGGAGATTGAAGTCTTGTTTCTTTGCTTTGAGGCCGCCTTGTCCCCTTATTAATAAACTTTCAGTTATCAAAAAAAGAAAAAAGAATCTGTAAGATTGTTAAAATGTATTAAAATGAGAACACATACAGCTCCCGGGGTTTGGTCCCTCACAATTTGATCCAGCAGCTGTTTTACTTCTAGCTTACTTACAAGAAAGAGGAAAACACAAAAACAGGGTCTCACAAACCATGGGTGTAGGATAAAATTGCCCCTCTCCATCCTACTAGTCAGTCAACTTCAATAATCTAATTACTATGATGGATGATGGTAGCCTAGACCAAGTGTCTAGCTAGAAATGTGCTCAGTGTCCTCTGCAACAGGTGGTTGTTTAATGGTTATCTTTAGCTCCTTACAAACTTAAGCATGACTAGCTTGTTGAGCTTCTCTCCATCATGCTTGAGGCTACACATCCCAATCAACAGTAGGTTTGAAAATGTAGCTTGGATGGGACTTGCTTCCTGATCTCTTTTTACTCGTATTCGTTGGAAGTGCAACCTGATAATCACAACTCAAAAGTTTTGAAGGATGTCGGTTCCATCAAAAGTCCCATTCTTCTCTTGGACATTGCCACAAAGTAAAATATAGTGCCTCACATTGGTATGCTCTTCATGTGTTGACAAATGGAAGAATCGACCAACCATTTTTCATTGCATTGTGAATGTGCTCCTGAATTTTGGTGCAAAGTCTTGATCTCTAGGAAATAATTTGTGTTTTCAAATTACAGAAACTTATTTGAAGAATGGTGTTTACAAGCCTACTAAATAACATGCTACTTATTTGAAGAAAAAGTACTTATCAAAAAAGCTTACTGAATAAGAAGAAAATTCTTAGGCTCAAAAGAAACATGAGGATCATTCAAGATCAATCATATTGTCCTCTCGAATATTTGATCTTATTCACCTTAGAAATATTTTGTGGGCTCCTTTTTAATTATTATTATTATTATTGCTGTTGTTGTTGTTTGAAAGAATTGGTTGAACCATGTTGGTGGTCTCCAGCTCTTGTAGATTAGGCTAAACTTTGACTGCAGCTCTTTGAGCATGCACCATTCAAAAATAAGAGAAAATTAAAAAAATGGAGAAAGAAGATCATGGATTTGATGACAGGATTGATAATGTAGGGACTCCCAACCAGAGAAGCACGATGAAGTTGGTGGTGCTGGTGAACATAAGACTCAACAACTGTGGATGCTGCAGACATTGGACTTCCCAACTGCGGATTGATTGAGATTGCGCTGAATCCTCAACAGCGAACTATTACTTCACAAAATCCCACTAAGGGGGGAGCTTCTGACTCTCTCAGTAGATCAAAATGACATGAAACTCCCTGGTTCTCAATAGAATGTGTTTTATACCATAAACCTTTAAACCCTATGTGAATCGAGCCGTTGGATTAAAAAAGAGCTCTCAAACACTCAAACCTTTTATTTTTTTAGTGGTAAAAACACTCTAAACCTACACACTGCAAGAACTAAAAATCTCAAATGTCTCTTAAAAAGTATTTTTTTTCCAAAGATTCCTCCTGTTGGTCCTTCAAATGACAGACCTGCCAGTTGGGTGGTACTTCACTTTAAGCTCTAGGGTGAAAGCAGGTAAGTAGAAGTAATCTAGGAATGGTCTTAGCCTATAAACAAGCAGAATGAAGTTCATAAACTGGCTTTCTACACCCGAATTGGACCTTGATCCTTTTAGGTCCTATATCTCCTTTGGGAGCACACCATGATTTTTCAGAAGCTTTTATGGTTTAACATAACCATGAACCAATCTTAGGGATCCCATTTGGATAACATGCTTGTTGGGTGTTTGCAATTTTATGTCAGCATGAAGCCGTAGTCGATCCAAAGAGGTACCACATCCAATCACTAACTTCATTGTGGACCTTCGGTCTTTGGTGCCTAAAAACACAAGTACTTATAACCATAGATTATCATTGTCACTTTTAACTTTTCTACAAGTTGCCGATCAACTATTCTTTAAACATATTATCATTCTTACTATCTGAGCTTAGTGTTCAAGACTGAATAAATAATGAAACTTACGTAGAAGGTATGCGTATTGATTGATCAGTGATTGTTATTGAAAATTCTTTAAATCCATTGAACAGTTTTTTGCTGCCTTTCCTAATTTAATATTTCTCACATTGCTTCTTTCTGATGGTAATCATGTACATATGCTTCCCAATGCAGGTTTGAGAGTCTTCTTTTCAAGTTAGAGGTTTTAGATCATAAGATTCGTGAAAGGGCAGGAGTCATAACGCCTACTCTTGGTTCTCCCATTCCTGTTATTCTACAGCTAGATGCTGCAGTTGAGGTGAACTTTGATTTCCGGGCATGAAGTGAGAGTCCTTGTTGTAATATCAGTTGTTAATTTTCTTCTTTCGCTGGTTGCTTCTGGTACAAAACTGTCCATAATGAATAAATTTAGCCTTAGGTCTCGATAAAAGTATTATATTTTTTTTTTCACTTATAAAAAAAAATATTATATTTTTCTTCAATTAAAAAAAAAAAAGTTTTATATTTTGTGTAATGGAATTATGAAGTCATTATGTTTGGTTGGTCTCCCTGACCGTCTTTGTTTAATAAAATGAAATTTTACTTATAAAAAAAGTGTGTAGTCATTGGTCTTTTGATTCTTAATGCAATATTATCTGTAGTACATAAAAATGTGTTTTTCTACCTTCAGGGAATAACAATTTTTTTTTAAAAAAAAAAAAAATTATTATGAGAAAGGATATAAAAGAGGAAAGAGTTGAGGAATCGAATTCCCCATGGACATTCATAGAAGCATTATTGGTTGCTTGTTTAGCTTGTAGAAAGTTGGTGAATTTTGTTTCTTAAGACATAATTGGATGATTTGTTCTGTCACTCATAATCTCTCTTGGTATATCCTAAGTGAGCAGCTGGAAGAATGGTATGCAAGATAGAGATGTAATTTTGATAACTATCAACTTCAACATTTTTCTTTCGGTGTTAATCCAAGCAAGATTCATAGGTGAACTAAACAAACCCTAAGATGAACCTCATTCAATCAACAAAAGTATCTTCTTATAATGTTCTAATATCATCTAATCATAAAAAAACAAAATCCTAAAACCTAACTTTAGGCCTAACTAATAAATCCTAGATAACCATCTAAGGTGATATATGTATTTTTTTTCTCATAATTAAAATACCCATATATTTTTTTTAACTTTTAGTATAAGAAAATTTTCAAAGAAGTTTTTATGCCCATAATATAAGAAACTCCATAAAGTTGTGAAATAGTTGTTGTGGATCTTGGAACAAGTTTTGCAATGCATGTGATGGCTTTATATGTTTGATGTATGAGTGAAAAGTTATGCTCTTTAGAAGCTTAGCAATATACGAGTGTAGATGGCGTCAAGAGGTTAGGATGATGAGGCAATGTGGGCCTCCTCCACATGTTAAGCAAGAGCCAATAGCCACAAACTATAGTGCCAACTCTGCTGCAAGGAGTGTTCGAAGCCAACTAAGAATGCATTGGACATATGAGACAAGGCGTGGCATGATGACTCGTTGAGAAGGACCTCAGAACAAGTGCCACGTGTTTCGGGTATTTTGAGCATCAAAGTAGTGCTGACGAAGCCCTATTTGCCTTAAAGAAGAACATGGTTATGTGGGTGATCAGAATCAAGAAAAGGAACATGAGATGAGATAGATGACAGAATCCAATTCTTCCAAGGCCAAAGGTTTGGGCTATAAATAAGAGACTCAATAATGAGAGAAGCATCTTTTTTGTTTTGACTCTTCTCTTTACCCCACAAGAATGATTACCTCGATTCTTGAGCTCTGCAACTAAAGGTCTCTCTTCGACAACTTAAGAAGACAGATGCAAAGTAACAATTAAAACCATCTTTGTATGGCTACGTGCATAGTTTAGGTGATAGGTAGAGACTACTTGTATACACGTTATTGACGTGTAGTCACATTTGGTGACTTCGTTGGGGAAAAATCTCAAGTAGTCGATCTGCAATTATGCGTTGTATTACTAGAAGATGCACGGAAATATCTTGCAGTAGAGTTGAGCGTAATAGCGAACCTCACAAACAAGCTGATCAGGCCCCAACAACAGATACAACAACCACGTCAAAGAGGCGAGATATAAGCGTCGATGATGGGCCAAGCAATGTCACTCGAAACCCAACAGGAGGTAAAGATAGAGAACCTCAGGGTGCGTTGGCTTTTGTGACCGAGCAAGCTCCTGAAGGGATTCTACCAAGGGACAATGACACACCAAAAGATGCCTTCTCGCTTGAAGAGGCAAACCTTAGGAAGATGCCAACAAACTAAACACGAGATTTCCTTACTATAACTGAACTGACGCACCTACTAGAGCTTGAGTGGAGTAGCCTTACGGGAGATAATATGTACGAACACAGACCGCCTTACCTAATTGAGTTGCAATGCCAACCCTATCCTAAGGGATACTTTGCATCTGGTGTTTGTAATGTAAGATGGTGTAGGGAATGCGCGTAAACACATATCTTTCTTCTTAGAGGTACTCGAAGGACACGAGGGCAACGCCAACCTACGTTTGCAAGAATTCTCTAGTCCTTAATCAGAAGGGCTTACACTTTGTATAGTAGCTTGTCGTTGGCATTTGCACATTCATGGCTGCAAATGGTGGACACCTTTTACAAGAAATTCTTCCATGTGACTGAGCAAATGACGTTGGCTGACTTAGAAAGGATACAACAAAGACAAGGGGAGTATTTAACGGAATACGTTCGATGCTATTGTGGTGTCATGATGGATTGCCACAAGTTTGTCTCGGAGGCACTCTTGGTAGAAATGTGCATCAACAGGATGATGACGGCATATAGGACCTTATTGGAGAATTAGCAGATCCCAAGTTTTTTGGGGTTACACGAACCGGCGAAGCGAACGGTTGTGTCCGTCAACCTAGAAAGTAATGAAGGAAATGGAGGTCGGAACGTTCGCATAGGGAAAAAACGGTTTATCCCACAAGCTTATGTTGCAGACACATTTAAACGATTGCACAAGGAAATCAAATCCCCCAACCTAATGCCTCGACGAGGGGTATAAACTTGTTTCTAGCTCCCGATTTCCCTTGTATCGTTGCCGAGGTCAAAGAGCTTCTAGAGGCATGGCTACAAGATGGTCCCATCCATTTACCCTTGACGAGAAGAGAACCCTCTCCAAGAGACAAAGGCCACCCCAAATTTTGTTGTTTTCATCAGGTTGTTGGCCACCGTATAAGGAATGTAATGCAATGAAGAGGATCTTCACTGAGAAAAGGGCTACGAGTGAACTTCAATTGCCTGCTACTACGGAAGGTGCAGTTGTAGCAGAAACCACGCATACCATATTCATGGCTTCAGGAGGGGTAGAGATTAGTGACGAGTTGACAAACATAGCCAAACATTTACAAAGTACTAGCTTGATCAAAGAATTCTTTGACCAACTTGACTTTTTAGAGGAAAAACATCTCGAAGTGGCCTTGGCTTTAGCCACGATGGCTTATTCGAATCATGGTCAAAATGATTCCTCACTCGACGCTCTCACAAATGTAAAAGGGAATTTGAATGCAATAACATTTTTGCAATACGAAATTCCCGAGAGTGGCGACCATTTGCGATCTTTGTATGTGACAACGGTTATCAATGACTTTGAGCTAAAAAGGGGCTTCAGTGATATTGGAGCCTCATTAAACTTGATGCCACTCTTGACGTTGGATGCAATGGGTATCTCACGCCATAAGATCACCCAGCTAAAGACAAATATTCAAGGATTTAATGGATATAGCGTCGGGATTCTAGGCTATGTAAATGTGAATTTGGAAGTTGGGTCTACGAGAGGAATGATGAGGTTCCATGTTCTAGAATCAGATGTTACGCACCATGTATTGCTTGGGCGCCTTAGGCTTCATCGACACAGAACTGTGAGCTCGACATGCCTTCAATATGTTAAGGCTTGGATTGAAGGAAGGATAGTTAAAATCCCTACCTCAGAACGACCTTTTGCACTAGAGGAGGTGTACCTAACAGAGGCTACATTTTTCAATGATAAAGCCGCTTCGGGGAGAAGGGCTGCGACGAACATGCTTTCCTGTTGCCGAAAGTGGAGTTAGTTCAACAACTCAACTCTTTGCAAGCGCATGGTATTTCAAGAAAATGATAACTCTAAAAAAGGACGTGTAATGAGGGCAACTCTACCTGGTGGGAAGACTATTTATCAATTATGATGGTTAAGTGGGAGACTAAGAGAAAATGATAACTATGGCTTCTACAAATACATTGAAAGGGTCTCCCCCAGATGATCAAAACATGGAACGAGTAATTGAAGAACCACTAAATGCACGGGAGGGTGTTGAGACGATGACATATATGTTAGAAGAAATAAATATTGGTGCCAACAATTAGTCACGGCCAAGTTTTGTTGGTTGCACTTTGCCTCATGATCAAACCATGTTGATAGCCTTACTGCAAGAGTTCTTCTCTGATGTCTTTGCATGGACATATGCCGAAATGTCGAGCTTAGGGGTTGAAGTTGCAGTGCATAGATTGAATGTGAACACGAGTGCAAAACCTGTCAAACAAACAACTCGTAGCTTAAAACAAGAAGTGGAAGAGAAAATTAAAGAAGATACCAATAAGCTTTTAGAAGCTGGCTTCTTTAAACATGTTCAAAACCCGACATTTGCCAACATTGTACTTGAGAAAAAAAAACAAAAATTTACGTTGTTGCGTGGATTTTCGTAACTTTTATTGGGCTTGCCCTAAGGATGACTTCCCCTTGCCAAATATCGATCTACTTGTTGACACCATTGTTGGACGCAATTTTTTCGTTTATGGATGGATATAGCTTCTACAACTAGATTAAAATGGTGGAAGAAGATGCCAAAAAGACAATGTTTCGTACACCAGTTGGAAATTTTTATTTCACGATAATGCCTTTTGGGCTTAAAAATGCTAGTGCCACGTATCATTGTGCGATGACGAAGATCTTTCGTGATATGTTGCATAAGGAAGTCGAAGATTACGTTGATGACATAGTAGTGAAGAGTAAGCAATGGGATGCACACTTGGAGGCACTAAGGAAAGTCTTTCTTTGTTGTAGACAGCACAACCTATGCGTGTATCTGCGGAGCTTTTTCTACGTAATGAATGACGATCTCCTATCTTTGTTTGTTTTCTTTTCAAGAAGGATAACACTTTATTTTGTAAGAAGTACATAATTTTACTTTGTACCTATGTTCTACATGACAATACTTTGTAAGAGTGAGTCATCTTATGTTTGCTTGTCTTATGCCCTTAGGGCTCATCTGTTAGAGTGAGAAAGTATTCTTTCAATTGTTCTCTTTCGTTATTGATTGGTTCTAATCGATGAGTAAGAGACCATGTTCTTTGTAATACTTATATTTTAATACATGTCCACCCATGCTTGTGAACAACCCTTTGCCATTGGATTAAAAAAGACGAGAGAGAGATAAACATACATAGGGACACACACACAAAAAAAGAGAAAAGGGGGGCGCAACCACCCTCATAATGCAGTACATGCCAAAAGATGAACTTAAGAGAATTGGAATCATAAATGTCTGCTTAGCACAAAACTATCAGTTGGGTGAACATGGGCATGATGTCTCTCAACAACTTCTACGTCTACTACAAGAACATCTCTCTCAGCCCTCAAATAGACAATATTGCCATGCATGTGCACAATTCGAGATTCTTAATCACAAAGCTCATGTTCGGCCTCTTCAGGGGTCATGTTCTTTTCATCTACCTTAGATTTAACTTTTGATAAAACATAAGCCATACTCGTCTGTTTGTGAAAGAGACACATCGTGTTATCATACAACCCTTTGAGCCAAGTCACATTGAAGTCAACACGCTCTGCAGACCAGAGTTGGCTACCCCAAAAATTCAAGATCTGAGGCGTTAAAACAATAACGTGAGTTGAGTGCATGACCTTTACCACTTGGAGAAAGTTGGCTACCAAATGGGACAGAGCTCCTGAGCATACCTCAATAATGGTGTTTCTCGCAATATGGGTCATGTTTATCATAGATTTCCTTATACAATCCGTTGTATTCAGTGGCTACCTTAAATCCCACGATACTCACCTCCGATGAAGAGGTTGATACATCCAATTGACCACTTGGAAGGATACTTTTCGCTTTAGTAAGGTACAAATTCTTATGCGTTGGTGTTTGCTGAACGAGGTCTAAAAAAAGTATAACTTGGACCCACTCTTTATCGACAACACCTTCTATGGTGCTCACACCACTTGTGTTACCCTCACTTGTTACCAATATAGGCTCTATGACCTCTTCAGCATGAGTCATCACAATTTCCTTCTATTCACTAGACGCCATGGGATCTTCAACACCCACGGTACACTCCTTGATTGTTGGATCCAAACCCACGAACACTGAGGCAATTGTGAAACCCATGACAAATGCATCGACGCCTGGTCCCAAGCATGTTATGGGTTGGCCAATCTCGGCAGCCTTGGCGTGATTCTCATCGTTTGATTCTAAACCCCCTCCGGCGTGGGACTCCCAACCTTCTCAACACATACCTCTTCATCGGCCTCTAAAGTCGCACTTGAAGTGTTAGTCTCTTAGGGATTGTTGGCCGAACCATCGGTGTTGAGATCAAAATTGGCATGAGACGACTCACCCTTGCGAGGAGATTTTTGTTGTACCTCTTGAATTGAATTTGTGTTCTAGCCATTGTCCATTGATCGGATTAAATCCACGATTTGAGCCTCGGTTACATCGTGAACGACCTCCTCTAAATCATTAGGTGGGACAACTAATGCTTCGTCCTTGGATGCCCCTAAGGAACTTTCCTTTCTCTCATTCAAATTAGAACGCCAACGGGGTAACTTTCTCTTCCGAGGGGTTATAGAGGATCGATTGACTTCAGAAGAATGACGGGAAATGGAAGGTGTACTTTGCATGAAAAAAACCTCAAGAGTCTTTTGTGAAGCCTCCTGTTAAATAAGAAAAGCAGATGGGATAAATAAAGAGTAATAGGAAAAGAAAAATAGATTTACCAATCTAACTCTTACCAAAGAAGAAGGTAAGGGGTCAAGAAGCTTATTAACAACGACATCAAGGCTTTCGTTTTAGGTCCCTTATGCGTACTCTTAAGCCTTTCTAATACGTATGCTACGGCAACGGGATCATGTGCATCATCGTCATGAACTGCTCATGTGGCACAGGTCTCATAATCGAGCGACCTATGTGACTTGGAAGCTGAGGCCTTATCAAGGGAGGAATTCGAGTTAGTTGAATAGTCCTCAAATTGCGTAGGCAGGGGTGACCCCTTTTGATGTCGAGGACCAGTCTTAACGGCACTTTTCCTAGTCTTTCAAGATGGAAGAGGAGAAGATGGTGCCTCCTCAATAGTGCCATGACACTCCTTACCACTTGTAGTTTTACTCTCCTTACCACTTGTAGCTTTCTTCACCAAATGATGCCGCCTTGATGAAGCCTAAGGTAATGTCGAACATGATAATGGGGCCTTGCCCTTTTTGCTAGAGTTGACAAGAGGGGGACTAAGATCTTCAGCGTCAAAAGCGTTTCTTTTCTTGGTTGGAGCCTTCGGGACTTTCCAACGGGGCGGTGAAGCCAATTCCTTTAAAGACCGTAAAACAAAACACTTAGGCGAAGACTCTAAAAATTTCTTAAAAGACTCCACAGTCTTCAATAAAAAATTCTAAGCCTCAACCATCATATGACAGGACCTCTTGCCTTGGGAAGAGGAAAGGACTCGAACCCTTGCAAAAAGAAGTCTACTTGATATGCTATATGATGGTGCACCATAACCTCAGATGAATGAGGATGTTCAAATATGAAACTTGGTAAGCCTTGGTCGAATGAGCTTTTCCAAGCACATTTGTCAGGAAAATGGTATTGGACGAACCAACGACCACCAAGAAAGGACAATAAAAAGCTAGTGTTAGTGGTAAACAGAAAAATGACATGCCATTTGCGCATAAGTTGGCAGTCTCTGAGTGATATATCTTTCCACAACTTGTTTGCAAAAGTTATGTCTTGAACAATACCATAGGACCAATAAAAAAAAAATACCATGGGGAATAGGGAAGTAAGGTTGATGTTTCACTTCATCTTGAATGTCCAAAAACACGGAGAGATTCTTCGTCGACCTCACTCCACTCCACTGCCATGCCCTCGACATAGCTGTAGGGACCTGTGTCGTAGCCTTTGAACCATTCGACAATAACCCTCCTTTTGGAGTAGTTGATTGGAACTCGATAGATGGTGGAGTATAATTTGGGAAATGTTCCCACAACCTCATTTGGATGGCGAGCTTTAGGTCCTCTTCAAGGTGTGAAAGATGACGGTATAGCCCTCCAAGAAACATTGGTGCAAGGGGCAACCAACGACATTGAACGAGCTTTATAGTTAGGGGGAAGAGAAATTCCTATACCTTCTCTTGCGATTCACATTCAATTATGTGCCTAAAGAGCTAATAGGAAATTAAACCCTCTAAGAGACAATGAGCATTCCTTAAAACCATCATCCTTGGGCATGCCCTAGAAATAACGGTTTGAGCTAATATCAACTCTTCCTCTATGAGACGCTCTTCTTCAAAGAAGGGTGACGTCTTCCTTTAAAGTGTCACCCACAACAGGCAATCTGAATAGAAGATAAACATCTGCCAAAGTGGTTGTAACTTCCCCCCCACAAACATATAAAGGCGTGGATACTACACCACCACCTAGACACCAATGTTACCAACCTTGGTAGGTCCCTTTCAACTTTGAGATGTGTTGAAATACATAACGCATCATAAATCTCCGCTAGTTTCAACATCTTCAGTATGTGGTCGTCCTTAAACAAATGAGTCACCCACCTTGCCCATTGCTCGGAAGGGTGGGAATGAGATAAAAATATTATAGGAGATGACGCCATATCCCCCTTGGCCCAAGGGTAAATGGGTTGTGTAGTCGGGATTGAGCTCTTTGGGGTCGTTGATGAATCACTACTTATGCCCTTTTGTGGCTTGACTGAAACATAACAAATCCCAATGGTTGGAAAAGAAATTGTCGCTCTGGGGAATTCTTTTTGTGTTCAAGTCGATATTGTTGTATCCAAAGGTGGTGATGTTTGGCGGCTTTACTTGGCGCCATATTGCTTGGCATCTTGCCCTTACTTGCCATGTGTTCGACAATAGTCTTTAGATGGTGAATGTTGGGGAAATGAAAACACCTTGCCATGTGAAAATAGGGGGCTAGAGGGGGGGGGGGGGGTGGTTTGAAATTTAACACCGAAAGGACTTCCCGTCAGAGAAGGAGACGGGATAATGAAAGAGATTTCTCTTTAACCGACGTCGACGACTGAGCTAGAGATAGCAAAAAAAAAAAAAACCAAGAAGGAAAATGGGATAGGATCGGAGCTTTTACCATGGAAAATGTATGAAGGTTTCCCCCTCACATACTCGTTGTGGTTGTAAAAGGAAAAGCTCCTAGGGCATAAAAAGAATGGAGAAGAGGGATCGTAAAGAAGGAGAGGCTACATTGGTAGGTAAGAGGACCCAATGAGACCTCCCTTCAACACAAAGCCTGAAAGGAAATGGGCACATCATGGAATCTAACGTCTTATTTATAAACTTTATTGGGGACGATTACGAGGAAATTTTGACCGTATATTTAAATTAAAATGATCAATGGTTTATGAAATTTGAGGATGCCGAAGATTACAACATTAAGGTATTTAAGGGTTTGAATAGTGAAGACCGTACGATAGTCCAAAGGAAAGGGTTATGGCGACTTTTGATACACAGGTTAAAGAATCTTACCAATCTTACCCATTCAAGGGAGCTCATGAAAACGTGATTGCCTCCTTACTCATGGGTAGGGGACTAAATGTAGATTGTGTCAAGAGGTTAGGATGATGAGGCAATGTGGGCCTCCTCCACATGTTAAGCAAGAGACAAAGCCACAAGTTATGGTGCCAACTCTACTGCAAGGAGGGTTCGACGCTAGCTAAGAATGCATTGGACATATGAGACGAGACGTGGCATGACGACTCATTGAGAAGGACCTCAGAACAAGTGCCACATGTTTCGGGTATTTTGAGCATCAAAATAGTGTTGACGTAGCCCTATTTCCCTTAAGTAAGAGCATGGTTATGTGGGGGATCAGAATCAAGAAAAGGAATATGAGATGAGAAAATGGCACAATCCAATTGCTCTAAAGGACAAAGGTTTGGGCTATAAATAAGGTACTCAATAATGGGAGAAACATCTCTTTTAGTTTGACACTTCTTTTTACCGCACAAGAATGATTACCTTTATTCTCGAGCTCTACAACTGGCCAGAGGTGTCTCTCTCCGACAGCTTAAGAAGATCAATGCCAAGTAACAAACAAAACCATCTCTATATGGCTACGTGGGTAGTTTAGGTGTTAGGTGAAGACTGTGTGTACATGTTATCGACATGGCGAAGGCCTTATTTATTCTGTAATCTTTTGTACCTTAGGTAGTCACAACAAGCATGATGGATTCTTTCCCTTCCTCGTATCTAGGGCTTCCCCTAGTTTACCGCGACCACCTTGGCCTCTATTTTTCCCTTTGTGAATAAATTATTTTTCTTATAAAAAAACGAAGAATCAGGACTGGTGGTGACTCCCAATCATCATAAATAGCACAATATCCTCCATCGGATATTCATCATTGAAGATTGTTGATAACTCAATCTATGATGTATTGTTATAGATAAAAATATAATGGACATAAAGATGGTATGATCTGTCATTCTATAACTCAGGTTGAAATGCTCTAAGATATTCTATGACCATCACAATCTGTAAAATCTAAGCCATCGAATCTTTTTTGGTACCTTCAAAATGAACTCACTTTAATACCATTTAATGTAGGCAACTGGTAGAAGGTCTAGCCTTATAAGAGATAAGTCTTTGGTCACCATTGGAATTAAGATTTCTTTAGAGGGAAATCTAGAAAAACTTCATTCAGGGTGCTAATGTATGACCTCCCTACAGTTCATTAAGGAATTAAACAAAAGACAAATACTATTCAATCATCAAAAGTGTCTTCTCATAATGTTCTAAGAACATCTATCTATAAAAAGTAAACCCTGAAACTAACTCAAGGCCTATGCATTGAAGGTTTACGCGAGGCGAGGCTTTAGAAAAGACCTTGGGGCTTCGATGAAAGGTCCTTTTTCTCTCAAAGACTTATGTCTTATACAAAGATGCATTGAAAAAGGATTACGCATTTAGGAATGTGCATACCATGTTGCCACCCTTGACTAAGGCTTGTGCCTTGTGAGAATGTGATGAATTTATTTATATTATTCCAACGTTTTACTTGTATCACTACATAATACTCCTTGTGAATTATAAAATTGTCCCCTATAACAGTTAATTTACGTAAATTTCCTTACCTATGCACATCATATATTTTGGTCATGATCTTTACAAGTCCTATTAGGTTTGCAACTCCAACAATTTATGCTCTTCATCTTCTTCTTCCACCTTTTTTCGTTTATTCCAAACTTCTATTTTTCTTCCTGTGCCAAACCTAGTTCTTCCCTTCCAACTTAGAGTTGTGTTACGCTTTTTTATTATTTTTAATATTTTTATGAGTTTTTAAGTTCAATTTGGGTAAGGGAATTTTAGCAAACAAATCCACAAGATTGGTCTCAAAAGCGAACGGTCCCATTTTAATTTTATTATATCAAACTGGATGTTTTGCTACAGTAACCTTGGCATTTTGATGAAAATGCCCTTGGCCTAAACTTATTTTTATCTTTCTCGGTTTCTAACCCACATCCTTCTCCTCTCTCCACTGATACGAAACAGAAGGAAAAAAAAAAGGGTCTTTGTCTTCATGCCTTCATCCAAAAAATAGGTTTTATCGAACGAAAAAAATTCGATCGAACAATCGAACCACCCTCATTGTTTTTTAATCGAACCTAGACAACCCTCATTGTTTTGAAGCGATCGAACAACTCATCCATCATCTCTGGTTTTGTGTGGATTTGCATCGTCTTCAACTGTCTGCAATTGCGTCAACTTCAATCGTCTTCAACAGTCTGCAAATAGCACGTAACTGACGAGCTTAGCAGATTAAGGGCTATGGGCTATGGGTTAAATTAAACCTTCATGGGGCCTGTACTGGTAATCTAGGTGTGGCAGGTGGAGGGGTGTCATCAGGGATGAGAATGTTGATCTCATTCAAGCTGCAGCATGGTTTTTTGGGCTCTCAACGAACAAGGTGGCTGAATGTAGATCGTTGCTCCACGCCTTAATGGATCTCAACCTTAGTTCCAAAAAGGTTTTATTGAGACAGATTCTTTATTGTTGGTGAAATGCCTTTCGGGTTCGGATATTCCTTGGTTGTTGGAGCCTTAGATGGATCTGATTAGGCATAGACTCTTGAGTCTAACATGGAGAGTGTACCATGTTTGGCGGGAGAACAACACAGTCACAGACTCAACAAAATTTGGAGTCCTTCATCAAACCTCTACTGTGTATTCTGATTTTAATAGCCTTCCCTTGTGTTCTTAGAAAATTTTCATGGGTAGCCTTGCTCTCCCTAACTTTCGTTTTGTAAATTAAGGGTCTTTCCCTTTGGATTTCTTTCTGGTTTTATACAATCTATTCATTTAGCACAAAAAAAAAAAATTTCCATCTTAGTTATTATGTAATCAAAATTTATGCTTAGATCTTGTAACTCAACTGAAAAAGTTGACTCTGCCAAGTTCATAATTTCTTACATCTTGATTTGTTAATTCTAAATCAAAGACATGAACTCAACTCTTAAATTTCCTTTGCTCGTGAGATGGACCTTTATGGTCCAGTTTCCCTGGTAAGGGTTCAAGGAAACAAGAGGATGAACTCTTCTTCTCATGGTCATTTGTGATGATGGAGCCATACTCTTGATTGTTCGTGTTCAATTCAAATCGGCGAGTTGTTCGTGTTTGAATCAAATCCAGGGGGTTGTTCGTGTTCGATTCAAACCAGAGAGCTGTGACAATCGATTCAAATTAAAGAGCTATGAAGATTGATCCAAATCAACTTTGTTGTGAAGATCGATTCAAATAAAAGAGTTGTTCGTGTTCGAGCGAGCGACTATCAATTCAAATAAGAGATTTAGAGAGGTCTTCATGTTCATTCGATTGAACCTGTCTTTTTGATGAAGACGAAGACCTTTTTTTTTTTTCCCTTTTGTTTCGTATCAGTGGAGAGAGGAGAAGGATGTGGGTTGGAGAGAGAGAGAGAGAGATAAAAAGAAAATGAGTTTAGTGGGTTAAGGGCATTTTCGTCAAAATGCTGAAGTTATTGTAGCAAAACGTTCAGTTTGCTATAATAAAATTAAAATGGGGCTGTTTGCTTTAGGGACCGAACTTGTGGATTTTTTTTACTAAAATTCCCTTTCGATAATAAACATTGGAATGTGAAATTATGATCCTCATACTTTTTGAGATTTTGCTATGATTTTTGTTTTCTTTTATCTTATTTTTTATATATTCATTTGATGTTTAATTATTTATTTTGTTTTAAGAAGTGCCGCCTCACCTAGCTTACGCCTCATGCCTCAAGTCTTTTGCTAGTGCAACCATAGTGCCAAAGTTGGGATTTGGCAAAGTTGGGAAAAATAAAAATATACTATTACTTATGGATAATGTATATATATATATTTTGAACAAAATTAAAAATATAAATGTGTATTTTTCAAATCTTGGCAAATAAGTCTGGATTAAATCTCTGATTGAAAGAATCAGGAATTAATCGTGACTTTTTCAAAAAATTGGAGAATTTTATCACTGAGTGCAATGCCTTGCCTCATCTCATACGTCATTTAAAAAGACTGATCCTAGCCGTATATTTGTAACAAATGTTTTCTTAATAATACCAAAATAAATCTGACTTCCCTACCAAAACTTTTCAATGGAGATTTAACGCTCTAAAACATCAGAATCCCCACAGAAGTTGTGAAATAGGTGTATATCTTGGAAATAGCTTTCCAACGCATCTAACAGCTTCTAAAGCAGTGTAAAAATTTATACCTGCTAGAAGTTAGTGATATCTAACCTGATGGGATTTGTGAATCTGGACTTTTTTCCTGTATCTGTTCGCTGTGACTTTACCTTTGATTGCCTATCATATGATTTAACAGGCACACTACTTTGGCGGCATCATATTTTCTTATTACTATTAGTTGGATTTCACTAAAGAACATTTTCTTTCTGATAGAGTAGGATGTCTTTTGATATCATTTTAAATTATAATCTATTGAAATGAAGTAGTTACCTCTAGTTCATGAACATATTTAAAGTCATAGATGTTGAACTCTATAAAATTTCTTATATTGGCTCACATACCAACCTTATTGGATTGCATATTCTGAGGGAGAGATTCTAGTGAAGTTAAGGGGCATGGAAAAATAGCTCCTGATAGTAGAACATTTGAACTTCGTACATCCAAATTCATGGTTATTTATTCTTTTCCTAAGAATTTGACAAAAAGATGGAGGGTGTAAGTCATAAATTGTTGCTTCTCTTAATTGAGGAGCTAGGTTTATCAAGTATACATTTAATGGTGTGGTATGCTTTCTTTATACTTCAACCAAGCAAGCTATCCTTATCAAGTTGTCCTGTTTGAGAGACAGCAGCTTGCATTTATTCTAACTATTTACAGTTTCCTTATGCTGCAGGCCCTACAATCCCAATCCGTACGATACCCAGTTTTCCAGACTGTATATAACTATTGGAAAGCAAAGGTATGTGTCCAATGTTTAACAATTTGATGTCCTACTTGTGGTTCTTGTAGTTCAGGGATATTTTTTTATCGTTATGGTATATGTGTGTGCATAAATATTACATGACAGTTCTAGTGACAAAAGGTGGTGATCTACACAGTTTTTGTGGTTTCTGTTAATCTCTATATAGGGGTAGTTGAGAGCTAAATTCACTAGCCAGTTGTGTCCTTTTTAAGTTTATCTATGAACTCTTTTCTTGACAAGTGTAAGTTTAAATCATATCTTATGCGGTGTTTAAACTCTTATGCATTTTCTTTCTGTCTTTCTTTATCTTATCAGCGAGAACGGCGGCAAAAACCCATTCTTCGTCAATTGCAGGTGATTCTACTCTGGATAATGGTCCAATCTGCAACATTTTTTTTCTTGCATGTTGGTTATGGATATGATAATCTGATTACGTATTGTACCAAGAATCATGTTCATCTTTCTGTGTTCTCTCGTTACATCACCATGTCGGGGTTCAGGAATAAGTCGACAGGGGGAAAATTCGAAAAAGAAATCAGGTAAACTTAGGAAAATTAAGAAATTAAACAAAATAATGTAAAAATTTGTAAAAAATGAAACAGTATATTTCACACATTACACATTCATTCTAATTTTTCAGTATATCTTTTGAGCAATTATTTAATATTTACACTAAATAAATGAATATGATAATATTTTTCCACACACTTATACATGCTAAAAAGTGTGACCATTGATATAAAATATCAGGAGGCAATGCATGACATTGATAAAAATTAACAGACATAACATCAAGGCATATTATATCATCACATCCCATTTAAACTACTGAATAATCACCAAATCTATTATTGATATCATCTGTACATCCACAAAAAGGAATCACAGTTCCACAACATCTTCAAGGTTAATATGTTAAAGATATTAAAAGATTGCAATCATGAATCCAAGATAATATTCTTTTTTTATTGAGAAGATAATATTCATCAACCAATCAGAATCATCAAATTCAATAGTATCTTCATTCTCTTAACACTTGATCAGAAAAATGTTCACCATCATCTTCATCTGGGTCATCTCTTCTTTCTAGTGCATCACCTAGGAGAGAGTCTAAGAAGATTGAAATTTTATACTGGTTGGTTATGAATTGTTTTTTGTTCTTATTTGCACGTCATAAAATGCATGTTCATTCAAATAAAAGATGTGCCTATTGCATGTTTATTTGTGAAATGGGTTCAGATATTAGGATTTTTAAATTTTTTTTATCATTTTTTTAAGTTACGCAGGTGGCTTTTTTTATTTGAAAAATAGTGTACCTCACGTTTTAATTGTGAACGTCTTTACTTTTCTAAACTTGCAACTATTGAAATGTCATGACTAAAATGTGATTTTTTCAATTAGTAGCCAAGTTTGGTGATTACAAATTGCATTAGATATATAGTTTTACTAGCTAGATGTGTAGTTTTATGTAATGATACCTCTAGAATTTTACTGATAAAAAAGGAGAACGTAATGACACCTATAGCTGATCCAATGTATAAGGAAGGATCAACAACTTTTACTTGAAAGGTTCTCATAGGTTAGTCTGAGGCTAGTAATAACGCCATATCTTAAATTAGGGTTGATAACATGAATTTTGTTTAATTTGTAAAGGAAAAAAGTCACATTTCACGATCTTTTTTCAATAAGTTGCTGAGTTTGATGACTATGCATTACATTTGATGTGAAATGTGGTAACTATCCAAGAGCTACTTTACCATATCACGAATTCAGTGGTTTCAATAGATCCCCTATAAGAGTTCATCTTGGACCAGATCTAGAACTACCCTCAACGGTTTGTGTAACCATAAATGCAATAGGATTTATGGTTACATAAGATATATGGTATGGTGACTATTGAACTACTTTTCCATATTCCGAATTCAATGGTTTTGATAAATCCCCTATAAGAGTTTGGCTTGTACCAGATCTTAGAAGTATCCTCAACAGTTTGTGTACCATAAATCCTATTGCATTGGTTGAGGTCTGTTGACTTTGTTTACCATTCTGTTGTAAATAAATGATCTTATCGTAGATTCCTTGTGGTCTTTTTCTATTTTAGTTGGGTTTGATATTTTAGATTTCCTATTTCCATTATGTTGCATTGGATTTCCTGTTTCCATTCTGTTTCAGTTTTTGTAACCATAAATCCTGTTGCATTGATTAAGGTCTGTTGACTTTGTATACCGTTATGTTGTAAAGAAATGATCTTATCATAGATCCATTGTGGTCTTTGTCTATTTTAGGGCTTGATATATTAGATTTCTTGTTTCCTTGTAAACTCTCCATTTTAATTTTTAATTTTTATTTTTTTTTGGGATTTTTGGGGTGGAAGTGGGGATGGGGGAGATACACTTTGCTAAGAAGTTACATCAACCCAAGTATTCTTCTTTATGATTTACCCGTAAGCTTCCTGATTTTTGTTCACTGAACTCGACCTTACTCTTTCCCCCTTCTTTATTCGAAAAACTCTTTTGGCCTTGCTCCCTCTTGGTTATTTCCAGATCCCTGTAAATGTTCATGCATCTCTTTGGAAGATGTGAGGTTGCGTTCCCCTTGTGTCTAACATGAAAACCTTTCCTTTCGGTTCTTCGCTGAGCTGCACTAAGTAGCATAGATTATTTAAAAGAAAAACAAGTTAAACCGTCCCTTGCTTAAGTTTCATTAGTACCAGGCCAGTTGCTCATGAACGTGGTTCTAATCAAAGGCTGAGGCCGAAGTTTTGTTTTTCAAAGTATCAAAACGTCTTTAGTTTTTTATTTATAAATTTGTTGGATTAGATGGATGTGGGTCATGCACTGGTTCTAAGAAACTGGGGTATTTAAGAAAAACAAGAAAGCCTGACTGGTCATTCCTTGTCTTCTCACCCGTGCATTGCTGATGATCAGTGTTGATTATGAGATGCCAGTTGTCACTACTCGGTGTCCATGCCACTGCATTGTGTAATTCTCCTTTTAGTTGTTGAAAACATATTTTCTTTTGTTAGACAAAGTTTCATAGAGGAAGTATGTAAGCATAAATATAAATTTGTTGACCGTTCAATTATATCTATGCCCTATGTCAAATGTCTAGTGCCGTGAAATAGTTCCTTCCAAATGTACATGATGGTCCAGCTAATTTGAACCTGTTTTTGTCAATGCAGCCCCCTCCACCAGTTAATGATACCAATCCGTACAATGTATTTAGGCCAAGGGAGAAAGCCCACCGGCTACACACAAGAAGGGTAGGTCGTGGTGTTCTTTCTGAATTCCTTCCCATATTTATTCATATAAAGGATAAATTTTAATTTTATTTCTTGTTGAAGTACCAGCACAACAGATTGATCAGCCCCCTTACAAGCTCTTACTGTTTCCTTGGTATTTAGATGCAAAGGAGGGAAAACAATGTCCAGTCTTTTGAAAAGCTACGCCTGGTAAACACCATTATCAGTTTGACTCCTTTTTATACCTCATGCTTATTTTGACCTTTAATGAACTCGAAATCTCTTTTTGAACTATCACTGTTTGGTGATTGAAAATGGTTATTGCAAGCTCAGACCTCAGTTAATTTACGAGGATAGAAACAAAAATGTGCTTTCCGCTAATTAGTGCTTGTGTTCTTACATGGCTTCTTAAACGGCAGGGTCTTTTGTCTTTCTTTCGCTTTTTTCAAATTGTTGTAGGTTTTTACTTATATAAAATTAGTCTAGGTTTTGTACATGCTCTTGTTGTAATTGTTGTTCTTCTGAGGTCACTAGTTTAATTCAAAAATGGGAAAAAAAAAAAATTAAAATTCAATAGAAAGATTTTGTTTCTGAATATTGGTATGTTTCAGATGTCATCTTAAAATAATTTTGAATTAAATATAAATGCTCATGTTTTCCTTCTACTTGGTTTTTTTTTTTTTTGTTGGTTCGATTCACTTTCTTCAGGTCAGGCACAATTTGTATCAAGCCAAAATAGTGCTAGAGTCACTGATTAAGGTATGTATTTGTTTCTTTCTGGAAGAAGTTCAAAACCTTCTTAATAATTTTATTGTTTTATATTTCTTGGTATGAAGATTCTTATTTACCACTTGAGGGCATGGTTTTAGAATAATGAATGGCAGTTCCTATGAGATCCGCTTGAAACCGTTCCTTTTTTGAAAAATGACAGCATTTTTCAATGTTTATAATGGTTGTTATGTGTGTAAAATAACAGTAAATACCAGTGCATAAGACAATGCCACCATGTTTTTTATACTAAAAGGCAAAATAATAAATGCCTTTTATGGACATTTATGGAAAATCAAGGGTTGTGGAGCTTTCTAACATCCCCCTGAAGTCTTGGACATTAGCACTCCACTATAATACACACATATAGGTTTGGCTGTTGTTATGTAATGCCATTACATTACTGTTATACCAGAAATAATGGTAAGGCCTGCTGGCAGTTATACCATTTTCTAAAAACCTCGCTTGAGATCCACAGTTAGCCTGATAGAGTAATGATTTGCAGAGGGAGGAGAAGAAGAGAGAAGTTATGGAGAATGAAATTCGTCTTCAACGGATTCAAATGAAGTATAAGGTATTCATATGATATCATGTTTTGTCTTCTTTGGTTGCTCCAATATTTCTTGCAATATGGGGTTAATACCGTTCTTTCTAGACAAGTTTGTATTGGAGCCTGGTAGGCTATGAACTTAAAAAAAGCTTAAAACAAAGAGACAGTTAATCCATTTGCTTTGAAGTCCTGAAAATAAGATTACTACTTTTCATGAACCATGTTAGATGTCAGGTAATCCCATGGGTGGCATATATGCAGCATTTTATGCTGTTTTTGTATACCTTCAAAATTGAGCTCAGTAAGTTTTAGTGGTTGATTGACTGCTAAGTTTTAGTGGCTTTGCACCATGATCCTTGGCATTGCCAGGCTATGGTTTTACTGAGGATGGTTTTCTCGGCTCAAATGGACAAACAGGCAGCCATGTACTAAAACAGCTCCCGTGTGCCTTTCATGGCTTCAAGCTGATGATGATCACACATACACAAACACACACACACACACACACACACACACACACACACACACACACACACACACATATACGAGAAAACCAAGTCATATTTCTCTTTTGTCAATCTTAAGCTTAGCAAAAAAAAAAAAAGAATTAATTTTATAATTTTTTCTTCTGTGCATGTGGAACCAAGTTATATTTCTCTTTTGTCAATTTTAAGCTTAGCAAAATTATTTAATTTTTATTTTTTCCTTTTCCCATTTTCTTCTAAATGGAAAAGGAAACTTAAATTCTAGAGTATGGACAAAGATAATTGCTTTTGAGGGCCTTTGACCTCCCCACTTGCCAAATAATTCTGAAATTTGTTTTTTTGTGTTTTTATTCATGTCACTTTTTTGGCTTGCTGCATGGAAAATGCATTGCCTAATTCGAATAGTTGAATATGGGATTAATGCAGGGTCCACATGAGCCAGTTTTGTTGTTTACAAGACCTTTAGATCCAGAAAAGTTGGCTGCTGCAGGCATCATACCACCAACAAAACCCCCAATTGAAAATGGCTCTTCTGCACCGCCATATTGTTATCGTGGAAGGATTGGGCGAGGAGGGCGGATAGTGTTTGATCGATGGAATCCACTTATGCGAACTCCTATTGGTTCATATTCCAAGCCTCCACCACCTCATGGTTGAATCAATTAATTAGATATTTTAAATGCTTCAGATGGACTGAATCTGAACCAGGCAAGTTCCCTCTGGAAGATAGAAATACTGCTAAAGAGCACCACTAACCTTTCATGATGATGGTATGGAGAGATAACCAGCAAGTTCAGAGGCCTGGGGCAATATTTTCTACTGCACAGGTGGGAAAACCACTTCCACGACCAAGCATGGCATGGTAGTATGGCTTGTTCAGGTCATTTGGGGAATTGAAGAGTTCCTCCTTGTTTATCTTCCATGACCTGTGCCTCCTTGCCCATTGTACAATTATTATTATTATTTATCTTCATTAAAGCAACATGGAATTATTCCAGAAAGGAAAATTCTAGAGTCCAGCATCTGTATCCAATTATTTACTGAGATTAGAAGCTATTCTTTAGTTGGAAACTAATCCTTAGGAAACCTATATTGATCTGATCCCTAGGTAAATTTATAGAAGATTGAGGGAAACATAAACTGATTGATTGTTCTTCTGTTCTTAAGAAGGCAATCCATCATGGAAATCACTCGAACAAGCAGAATAGGATTTTTCATTTGCTTCACCCCATTTGTGTCACCATTTTACAGTAAATATAAGTTGCAACATCTGAGATGCTTACAAACGTTGTTGTCTCTCTTGCATGTTAAAAGAAGGAAAATAATACTGGGCCTTGAATTGCTGTTTAAGAAAGTTGAGATAATGCTTAGTCATTGATCCATTAATTAATTCAAGGTATTAATTATTATTATTATTTTTAGTTTCTGTTGCATACATTGATAAGGTAATTTGGTTGAGACCGAGGATAACAAACTAAAAGTAATCGGTCCAGTAGGAGGTAGGTAAGGGTGGCTTTAATGCATTTACTGCTAAAGTAGAAGATGATGAGTTTCCAACCACAAAATTCAGATGATGTTAACCACTAAAATTGAAGAAAATAACAATTCCCTGGCTGCCCAGTACAAAAATATCTAATTTACTATCTAATCTTCAAATGCTCAACTTCTAGTTATGTGTATAACATTTTCAGGCAAGACCTACTTTTCAACAGCAAGAAATATAGAATATGAGAATATTGAAATTCTATTGGATTTGGATGTCTATCAAGGCCACTTAACTCAAGAACTCCTATATGACTTACTAACAACCATGGTTTCAAAACTTGTCCGAGATCGAGACGTATCGTCCAAGTCGTCTTGGTATCAAGCATGAATGAGATTGATGCACAAGTCAATTTTTAAAATGAGATTTAATACTTCATGCTCATTTTTGAAAATTTTGAAAGACGAGACGTCTCAAATGTATTGGAAGATTCGACCGAGATGACTCTTATTAGGCATGGACGAGATGCGAAACTGAGTTTTAAAACCATGCTCATAAGTGAAGTTAAACGAGTTTCTTGGTTTCAATTGAGATTCAGAACTCAGAAGAGAAGTCAATTAAAAATTCAATCCAGAATCCAGACAGACAAGTTATTACTACTAAAGGGAAGAGTCTAATCTAATAACACATTTGGAGATGAAAGTGGGATTCGGACGACCATATCCACTACTTACTTTTTAAGCCGAAAAAAAAAAGGCCGTCCTCATTTGGAGATTTTCTCTCTCTAACTCTATTGAAGAACCCTCGTCCCTTGGTCTGTCCTCTCCTCTATCGTCGTCTCACTGATACCATTACAACCATCATCATATATATTATGTAAAAAATAAAATTGAAAACTGCAACATCTGTGTGCCACTATCTGTCTTCCTCGTACTCTCTTGTCAACATCAGCACCATCGTATAATATATTGTAGTTAGATAGATTGATAAAGAGGATCGATCGATCGATCGAATGGGTTCGTGTTATTCGAGCCAAGGGAGTAGAGAAGTAACCCTAGACTCCGTGGACTTCCCTAGCTCTATCACTACCGCATCATCTCCTTCTCTCTTTAAGATGCTCCTCTGTTCGGGGAACTGGAACAAGAAGAATAAGAATAAGAATAAGAAGAAGAAGAAGAAGAGGGGGATCTTAGATTTGGATGAGAATCGAAGCTTCGGAGGGAGTGCAGAAGAACGTGAGCTCCATAGAATCCCTGGAAGAATGTTCGTCAGTGGAGGCAGTGACGTGGCATGTTTGTTTACTCAGCAGGGAAGGAAAGGAATTAATCAAGATGCTATGCTCGTCTGGGAGGTTAGTACTTAGTGCTACAACAAATACAAAACAAATCACTCACTTATTTCTCTATAGAAATTAGAAAAGCTACCTTCACTATTTCTTCTGTATGGCTTCCTTTTGGAAAACGCAACAAATCTCCCCTTGAGTCTTGAGAAAAGGTTCAACTTCTCAAAGCATTCTCTAAAATACTATTTTTTTTTCCCATCAAGAAGACCTTTGAAATAAATTTAAAAAAAAAAAAAAAACAATTTTAATTTTACTACCAATTAACTTCAGTATTTCTCTATTTTCTTTTTTCTGGAATTTCTCAAACTGACTGAGGCCACAGTTAAAATCAAATCTTGTTTGCAATTGCTTGCTTGCTTGCAAGAGAAGAGGTAGTTTAGACTTCAATCCTTTTTCTATGAAAAGGATAGGGAGAAGATATATGCTGCTTGCTTCTATAAGAGAAAATATACTCGACTTGAGAAGGAATGTTTTTAAAATATATATATATATATTGGAAACGAAAGGCAATCAAGATTGTAGTGAAATGTGCATATGCAATCTCTATGAAGGTATGGTCATGAACCCAGGTCTGTGTTATCACTACAATCATGGACTTTTTGACGATGATGAGTCAATAATATTTGATTCCCTCACAGATTTCTGGCAATTATTAGATTCTATGCTTTGTGGCGAAGGAGTTTGCTCCCTATTGAGTTGGGGGGAATACATGTTTCTTACCCCAGTCCACCAAGTGTATGCCCTTAGTGCATGCCCACTTCTTTTTGGCTTAGGACATGTTATTAAGGCCTCTTTAGGAACACCCTTGGAGTATGTCTTTGAGATTGTTGGAAACACTTATGGTGACTTAGCATACCTTGTACAAGTTCAAGTTCAACATTGAAAAGACTTGTTATTTTGCTTCTCTTTTTTTTTCTTTCTATCATGTATTTGTTATTAACGTGTTTCAGCTAGTTGAGATCAATTACCAACATGATGAATTGTACTCATCAAAGAAAATAAAATAAAAACTCATCAAGTGTGTGCACTCAGTTTTTACCTGTTTGCATTAACATGGTCATCATTTCACAAGTTGACATCCTTCAACAAAATCAATGCATGTTTTATGTAGCTTATTAAATGTTTTGGTGTTGCTACCATCACTACCTTGAAAAACCAGTATCAAATGAACCTCCATAGAGAAGATATTGCAAGGGGGACACACAAAACTAGGTTTTCATTCATCGTCATGTTGGTGCCAGTTTGTTGTCACAATATGATATTAGCTTGAATCTTTGGTGTTGTCTACATTAGTGTCTTCTCTAGGGGCGTAATTGAATTGAGAGAAAAACTTGATTAATTTAATTACGAAGTCCTAATTAGACTTTTAAAGGTAATTACAAGGTCTAATAAGAGGAAAAGACAAAAAAGGACAAAGACATAAAAAACACATTAAATAGAGTTATTCAACACTACCCCTCAAGTTGGTGCATGGATATCAGTAACGCCCAACTTGGACAAGACACCTTGAAAGGCGTTTTTGCTAACACCTTTAGTAAGAATATTAGCAAATTGCTGAGATGTAGGAACAAAAGGAGTACAAATTAGCCTAGAAATAATCTTTTGTTTAATTAAATGTCTATCAACTTCGATATGCTTCGTTTTGTCGCGTTGAACCAAATTTGCTACTATGACAATAGTTGATTTGTTATCACAATATAGTGAGAAGGGGGCTGTCACGGGAAAACACAGATCATCTAGTAAGGTCTTGAGCTACAATAACTTACACAATCAAAGTGCCATAGACTCAGCACTTGACCAAGAAACCACATCTTGCATTTTTCTGCGCCAAGTTATCAAGTTACCACCAACTTTAGTACAGTTCCCAAAAGTTGACCGTTTATCAGTCACTGAACCAACATAATCTGCATTAGTCCATGCCTCAACGCGAAGATGACCATGATTACTGAATAAAATACCTCGACCAGGATATCCCTTAAGATATCTAAGAATACGATAGACATTAATAAGATGAGATGTGAGAGGAGAATGCATAAACTGACTTATAACACTAACAACATAGGCAATGTCGGGACGAGTCATAGCCAAATAGATCAACTTTCCCACAAGACGTTGATATTGACTAATATCTGGCAAACATTCCCCCTCAGAATCAATCAACTGGTGATTATGTTCGATAGGAGTATTGGCGGGACGAGAACCAAGCTGACCAAAGTCACTAAGTAAATCAAGGACATATTTACGCTGAGAAATAAAGATACGAGAATGGGACCGTGCAACCTCAATGCCCAAAAAATAACGAAGATGCCCAAGGTCCTTAATATCAAATTGACGTCTTAAGTGGGATTTTACCTCTACAATGTCGTTGTCGTCATCATCTCTAGTAAGGATAATATTATCCACATAAACAATCAGAGTGACAGTTTTTTCCTGGGAGTGACATAGAAAAAGGGTATGATTAGCAGAATTTTGATGGAAATTAAACTGAAGCATTACCTTAGTAAATCTCTTAGACCATGCGTGAGGAGATTGCTTTAGACCATAGAGAGAACGACAGAGATGACAGACATGGCCAAAGGAGGTTGTTGTAAGAAAACCAAGATGTTGAACCATATAGACCTTTTCCTGAATATCACCATTAAGAAACACATTCTTGACATCTAACTGAAAGAGGGGCTATCCTCGGATAGTAGCAACAGAAAAAAGAATGCGGATGGTGGTCATTTTGGCAATGGGAGCAAATGTCTCCTGGTAATCAATCCCATAAGTTTAAGCATAACCTTTGGCCATTAGATGGGCCTTATAATGAGTAATAGAACCGTCAGGATTATGCTTAATGGCAAACACCCATCGGCAACTTCCAACCTTCCTTTCAAGCGGAAGAGGAACTAGTTCCCAAGTCTAAGTTTTTTCACTAGCATTCAATTCATCCATCATAGTTGCTCGCCACTCAAGATGAGCAATAACATCTGCATTACTATTAGGAAGAAAAACAACGGAAACAAAATCAAGAAAACTCTGATAGGAGGGTGAGAGAGTGAAATCAGATACATAATTAAATATGGGATAAGTACACATGCGCTTACCCTTGCGAGTGGCAATAGGATGATAATCACAATGGACAGTAGGAGGCGGAGTTGGAGGCGAGGAAACAAGTTGGTTTGACATAGAAATGATGGGAGGAGTGTGTGGCCGTCGAGAGTAAACTTGCAAATGAGAAAGTGACTAACTGATAGGAGATGGAGAAGGAGGAACATGCATGGGAAGGGGAAATAACAAGGGAGATGGGTCATTATCATCAAGATAATCTAGAGGAAACCACTTCAACTGAATGCCAACTGACCCAATGTAGTATGGGGTATACTCAAAGAAAGAGACATCCTGAGAAATAAAACGCCTTCGAGAGGGAGGGTGATAACAACGGTAGCCTTTTTGGGTAGAGGAATAACAAAAAAAATATATTTAATAGCCTTAGGATCAAGTTTAGTACGAGTTTGATCAAGAATTTGAACAAAACAAACACACTCAAACACACGTGGAGGAAACAGAAATAATGGACGATGCGGATGGAGCTTAGAGAAGGGAGTGGCAAAATGAAGAACTCGAGAAGGGGTCCAATTAATAAGGTAAATGACGGTAAGAATTGCATTGACCCAATAGAATTATGGCATGTTTATGCCAATACAGAAGGCACAGGCTAACTCTAGAATAAGATGATTTTTCTTTTCTGATTGACCATTCTGTTGAAGAGTCTTAATATTGTACATTTGATACTCAATACCCGACTTTAAATAAAGTTTTAAAACCTCACTATAAGTGTATTTTGTACTATGATCAGAACGGAAAGTCTTGACGGTACGATCAAACTGGGTATGAATCATAGCAAGAAATTGCTTGAAGATTATATATACTTCACTCTTGTGTTTCATAAGATAGACTCAAGTGGTACGACTGTGGTCATCGATGAACATGACAAAATAGTGAAAATCAAGAGTAGATGTTACGGGAGAAGGATTCCACACATCAGAATGAATTAGGTCAAACATAGTAGGTGCAATAATATTTATACTAATAGGATAATGAGAACGAACATGTTTAACTAATTGACAAGTTTCACAAGAAAAATCAAGCGAATTGGTATTATTAAATAAAGTAGGGAACATGTGTTTCAAATATTCAAAGGAAATATGACCTAAGTGTAAGTGCCAAAGCATTGCAAGAACCTTATTAGACTGACTATTATTACTAAACTGAGAAATAGAATGGGTGCTAGGTAAAACAAATGCATCCAAAAGATACAAGCCATTCACTTCACGTCCAGTGGCAATTGTCTTTTTCGACTCCAAATCCTGAAAGATACAATGAGAGGGATAAAAGATTACATTGCAGTTCAAATGTTTGGTAATGTTACTAACAAAGATAAGATTAGTAAGTTGAGGAACATGCAGTGTATTAGATAATGCTAGAGAAGGTGTAACAGAAAAATGACCTTGACCAACGATAGAAGATAAATAACCATCAACAAGGTGAATCTTGCGATGACTAAAACAAGTACTATAGGTTTGGAACAGGGAGGACATACTAGTCATGTTATCTGAGGCCCCAGAATCAATGATCCATGGTGAGTAAGTGGTAGAAACATTGTGTGCAAATATGCAAAGGTACTTGAGTAAGCGAAAGTAGAAACTGGCTAAGATGAAGTCTCTATCTGAATGAAGAATTTCCTGAACCTTTCAAGCGTAGTCTAGGACAGATACTGACTCCGAGGATGAGGTAATAGCTGAAGGGAGAGCCTGATCAAAAGTCGACTAAGAGATTACATGAGTTGAGGATCAGTTAGATAGTTGACATTGTTGACTATGATGATCATGAAGAGCATAGCGACAGGCTTACATGTGACCCAACTTTCCACAATGATCATATTTATATCGTTGACGTGTAGGCAGAGATCTGTTGGGAGGTTGTGGAGAAGGTATGCGAGCAAGCATTGCAAAGTGGTCTCCAGAAGAGTGGGGCAGGACAACTGTACGACAACTCTAATCAGCTAAGACATAAGAATATGCAGTCTGTAGGGACGAAAATGGATCCATACCTAATAAATGAACTCTCGCATACTCAAACTCATCTCGGAGACCGACTAGAAACTGAAAAACTCAATTCTTATCCAGAATCAACGCATATAATGCCTCATCAAAAGGGTCCTTCTAAACATAGGATGATGAATTGAAGGTGAATTTTTCCCATCAAGCACGTAGTTGTGATAGGTGGTAACTGAAGAGTCATCTTGTGAGAGACAGGAAATCTCACGCTCTAAGTTAAAGATCCGGATATTGTTTTGACGTTGCGAGTAGATACTCTTTGCAGAATCCCATATTTGTTTTGCAGTCTTAGAGAATATAAAACTAGCCGCAATGTGTGGTTGCATAGATGTAACTAGTTAAGAACGGACTATTGAGTCATTAGCAAACCATTGGGGGTAATTGGTGTCTGTTGGTGCAAGTTGTTTATCTGCCCTTGTGAGGTACCCGATATTTTCTTTTCCACCAAAAAACATTTCAACTGATTGGGCCCAAAGAAGGTAATTAGGACCATTTAATTTCAAGGTGGTGATTTGGATACTTGAAAAGTCGATCGAATGAGAGGGAAGACCGCCCGATCCATCATTATTACTAGTGATCGAGAAGGAAGATGTCTCGGAGGCCATCAAAAAAATTGATGTGCTTTGGATTGGAGAGAGTTCAAATAAGAAACTGATCGCAACACCCTAAAGGTGGTAATACACGATCATAAGAGGTGTGGTGTGGAAGATGATCAAACATTGTTGAAGGTGATCTGAACATCCATCAACTCAATCATATGGCACCACGAAGCAGTTTTGCGGCTGCTGTAATACTCAAATAAGGTTCTAGTGGCTTTCACATGCCCCAAAAATTTCCGAATAACAGTTGGTTGTTGTCGCAACCCTCTAATAGCAAGGTTGTTGTGCTCGCAGTCTCCAAACAGCAGGTTTGTTGTTGTTGCAACCCTCAAACAGCAAGTTGCTGTGATCGCAGCCTCCAAATAGCAAATCTGCTATGATCGGAACCCCCACACAGCACCACTGCTATGGTCGTAGGCCCTAAACAACATCACTGCTGTGATCGAGGCCCCAAACAACACCACTGTTGTTGTTGTAAGTCCCAAACAACACCATTACTATTGTCGTAGATCCCAAACAACACCACTGCTATTATCGTAGGCCACGTAGGTGTCAAACAACCAAGGGCTTGTTGCTGCAGGTCTCTGTGGATGGTCCAATGACCATCATTTGGCTTAACAGCCACCAAAAAAGACAGCAACTCTGCTATTGCCTTAAGCTGCAGTGTATTCTAACACTTTTATCGTGTGGTGTGATAAAAAACCCCTGTAGGGGTGAAGACGAATCTAAAGACTAGAGGTGTTGAAGATGGATGTAAGGGAGGAGAGGGACGATGGAGTTTGTAGCAAGAAAGAAGGGGTCGATGGGGGTAGGCTCTGATACCAAATTGAATTCAGAGAAAAACTATTAATTTAATTACAAATCCCTAATTAGGCTTTGAAAGGTAATTACAAGGTCTAATAAGAGGAAAAGATAAAAAATGACATACATAAAAAATTCATAAAATAGAGTTATTCAATAGGCGGATTAACAGTAGAGGCAATTGGGGTACTGCCCCCATAAACTTTTTTAAAAACTATAACAATTTTTTTGTTTTTTTTGCTGACAACTATAAATTTTATTGAGCAAAGAAGATAAATACTATGGTTGGTCGAGATGACCAACAAAGCAAAACACCTAACTATTACATACAGAGTCCCATCTAAAAACGAAGTCCTAGAAGAAGACCCCTTTAAATTCAGGGCACAACTTGCACCAAAAGAAATACAACCCCAAAATGTTCCAAATAACATCCCGACTAGAAGCCAAAACACCTTTGAAGATCATCCTATTCCTTTCCAACAAAATCCCCAACGTAATAGCAAAATGAAGAAACCTCTAAAGGATTTTCCTTCTCCCCAAAAACAAGGATGAATATCAACTTTGCAGTAAGGAAAGCACTGAGATAAGATTTATCCAAAAGATTTTAAAAAGACTAAAGAAATGAGACCAAATGCAATGAGCTAAGTGACAATGAATCAAAATATGGCAAACTGATTCCCTATTCAAGTTACAAAAATGGCAAAAATTTGGAGTTATGAATCCCTGCTTAATTAGATGGTCAAGAATAGGAAGTTTGTTAAGTGTAGCTTGCCAAATGAAGAAACAAACTCGTGAGGGGGCTTTCAGATCCCATATGAATTTAAAAGGAAAATTCAAAGGAGTGGTAGATAAGGACATCCTAAGGCGAAGGAACTAACAGTAAAGTTTAGGACCTTAGTACGAGTCCACTCCCTTCCATCATCTTTTATGACCACCCAATGAGTTTGATCAAGCTGAGACGTAAGCTCTTGAAGGTCTTGAATTTCCCACTCATTGAAGCGCCTCTTGAAACCAAGGTCTCTTACGGGTTCGATTCTCTCAAAGTTCAAGAATGCAACACATGGCAATCCTTTTTTCAAAAAAAGGTTGTAGAGACATGGAAAACGAGAGCAGAGAGATGAGTCACCACACCACCAATCCTCCCAAAATATGATCTTGTCACCCTTACCCACTTTGAATTTCTCCCACTTCTTAAACTCCGACCCAACTTTCGTTATCCCTTTCCACATGCTACACCCATAAGACACTTTGACCTTCCCACTCTCCCAACCATTTCAATTTTTCCCATATTGATCTAACTATCATCGTCCAAAGATTAGAGGTTTCCACTCCAAACCTCCACAACCACTTACCTAACAGCGCCCCCATTGGAAACTCTAAAACCCCTTATGCCTTAACCCCCATCCTTTTTCAACTGACAAACCACTTTCTAATTTATCCAATGAAAATTTTTCAACCCATTCTTATCATGCCACAAAAAGTCCCTTATCAATTTTTCTAATCCCTCCACACTCTTAGGGATAGTAAACAAAGGTAGGTAGTAACCAGGATGCTAGTTAGCATACTTTTGATTAGAGTGGTCCCCCCACCTTTGGACAAATACCTGGCTTTCCAAGATTTTAGTTTCCCTTCCATCCGTTCGACCACCGAATCCCAGATTGACTTGCTCCTAGGCAATCCTATATACGATGTTAGGAGAACATCTCTTTGACAACCAAACATTGTTACCCACCTAGAAACCCCCACGTCACCCCCAACCTGAAACAATTTACTTTTTCTAAAATTTATCCTTAAGTATGAAACTCGTTCAAATTAACAAAGAATCCCCCTCAAGTACCTCACCTTATCGTTAGACGCATCCAAAAAGATCACCGCATCTTCAACAAATCGTAGAAAAGACACGTTGGAATCATTTGCTCCCATCGTGAAGTTGGAAATCTCCCCAAGACTATTTGCCCTTTTAAAAAATCGGCCCAACACTTCCACAACCAACACAAACAACATAGGGGAGAGGTCAAAAGACCAACTGAAAATCGATCGATTTTTTTTCATTCCCGAGGAGGTGCATATCTTACCCGGATCTTCTTCCATAATGGTACGGAACAATAGTATCATTGGAGTAGATACACAAATAACTTTAAATATAAAAAGCCGAGTGGGCGGATTAGTTCGAGTGGAAAGAAAAAAAAAAAGGCTTGAACTGAAAATATTTTCTGGGGATATCCATTTTCCTGGAGAGACGGATAAGATATCCTGGCACAGCGGCATCTTGATACCACCAGGAACGGGAAAAAAAAATTCTAAAGAATCCAAAAAATTGAAAAATTGGATCTATGTCCAACGGATCACACCTACCAAGAAAAAGTATTTTGTTTTGGTTCGACCCGTAATCACATATGAAATAGCGGACGGGATAAATTTAGCAACACTTGCCTAGAGCCATGCAAGCTCCTTTAGAAACCAATATGACTTCCATTAACGAGGATCAAAAAAGAGTTTGAGGTTACGCACTTCATTATCCACTCTATCCAAATATCCCCAAACCCCGTTTACTGCTTCAAATATCTTAGATTGCCCAATTCACATGATCATAGGCCTTGTGGATGTCGATCTTACACACTAGATCTGATTTATCAAATCTTTCCTGAAATTAATGCACTCGTTTGCTATTAAGACGCCATCCAAGATTTGTCCCCCCCTTTCACAAAATCTCCTTGCTCCGGCTCTATCAAACCTTCAATCACCTCTTTCATCCTATTAGCCAACACCTTTGCTACTTATATGTTGTAGCAGTGAAAAACAAAGTCCGCTACAATTTCTCCCACAATTTTTTTTAAATTTTATAAGGGTCTTAGTTGCCCCCACGTAAATAAAATCCCGGCTCCTCCCTGCGATTCTCTGTCCAGAATGGCACTTGCATTACAAGAAGCCAATGTAACTATTTGGTTCCAAAGCCTATGGTCACTACTGGTCACTACTGGTGTTGATGAACTAGAATGGGCTGGCAGTTTAGAACTTAGTTTTCCTACTTTGCACCTCACTCACATAACACAGAAGAATCTCATATACTAAGGGAAAAGTGTTTGCTTTCTTTGCATATTCTGTTATGGTGGTTTAGTCAAGTCATCTCCTTTGCTCAAGTGGTGTTTGGCTGCATGGTTTGGTCTGGCCTCATGAGACCTAACGTTGTAAATGAACTTAACTTCTTGTTTGGATGGAGCAGGTTAGGGAATGTGGGTCACGGTCAACCCATGGTTTTGTGCATCTTACACTATTTTGTGGTCAAAAGGCAAAACTGTTTATAGGTGTTTTTCCTCAATTGAGGGTTAACCCTTGCCGGCGATTGGCCATGAAATTCCTGCACTCAAGTATGCTCATAGTGTCTTAATTTTTTTTATTGTTATATCAACATAGGACTAGATTTATATCTATTTTTGTTTTAGTGCTCGGACTGCACTTCTGCGACTGCAATATATTCATGGTTATGCTGTTGGAATTAGTGCAACTGCTTATGCATGTATATGTGTGTGTGTGTGTGTGTGTGTGTGTGTGTCATCAGTAAATATTGATTTGTCTGGGTTCATCACTTCAGAATTTCAGTTCAGAAAATGATACAATTTTCTGTGGAGTATTCGATGGTCATGGTCCTTACGGTCATATGGTTGCCAAGAGAGTTCGAGATTCCCTTCCTCTTAAGCTGTGCTCCCAATGGAAAGCAAATTCCAGTAATGACCGGAAGAGCAATGTGGTTGTGACGTTGGATTCTGAGGAAACAGCATCTTTTAGCATGGATGATGAGTGGTGTGAGTCCTTAGATGATGAAAATGTGAAGCTCCCACAGATGTATCTGCCATTGAAACAGTCTTTGTTGAAGGCTTTTAAGTTAATGGATAAAGAATTAAAGCTGCATCCAACAATAGATTGTTTCTGCAGTGGAACTACAGCGGTCACTATGGTAAAGCGGGTAACTATTTATATGATGCTCTTAAATGACTTTTTATCTTACCTCCTCTCACCAATTTGAGATCAATGCAAGATATGCAACATTTGATTCTCTAGGGTCAAGATCTCGTAATCGCAAATGTTGGAGACTCGAGGGCAGTACTGGGAACGAGAGATAAAGACAACTGTTTGATTGCTGTACAATTGACCGTGGATTTGAAGCCCAATCTTCCACGTATGCTTCCTTTGCTGTATCTTCTCCTACTAGTTCCTTTAGTTTTCTTCTGTCTTGTATCAAAAAAGGCTCCTGTAGATTAGTATGACGACATAAATTCACAGCTACTTACTGCTCAGCTTTCATGCATTTCTTTTCTTTAAATGAAATGTGGTTGCCCATGAAAAGAACATCATGCTTGTTATATGTAGGGGAAGCTGCTAGGATTCATCGATGCAAAGGAAGGGTCTTTGCTTTACCGGATGAGCCGGAGGTTCCACGTGTATGGTTGCCCAACAATGACTCACCTGGCTTAGCAATGGCTAGAGCATTTGGAGACTTCTGTCTCAAGGATTTTGGTTTGATTTCTGTTCCAGATGTTTATTATCATCATTTGACAGGGAGAGATGAGTTCATTGTTCTAGCCACTGATGGGGTATTTTTTCTCCTCTTTTCATTTAAATTAATTGTTGGTGTAATTGAAGAGAATGAACTTTATTGATAATCATTATGCTTGATTGATAATTCTTGGGTGATTATTACATGAACCCTAATAGGTTATTTATAGATATTACATCAACAACCAATATATAAAAAATAACTTAATGAAGATTCTAAGTAATTATTAATACTTCTAATGTAGAAGATCCTCATTGATATATTATATACTAAATAAATCATTCTCCATCACAACCTACCTTTTGTGATGAGATACACTGATTTTTTATGCAGAAGGATTGTCTTAATTTTTTTATTGTTATATCAACATAGGAATATGCAATTGGTTTCGTTGAATAGATGCTCTTGATCTCATTGATGCTTTGGCTTACCATATAGGCTTCTGTACTTAATTTCTACATTTTTTCTGTTGCTGATCAACCTTCTGCAGTATCCATCTATTAGCTATGCTGAATCAATTCTTAGTTGGAGTTTATAAGTCTAGATCTTTTAATTTTCAGTGTTCAAATTGAAGAGCTAGACTTTTATGCAGGTCTGGGATGTTCTGTCGAACAAAGAAGTCATAGATATAGTGGCATCAGCCCCAAGTAATGCAACAGCTGCCAGAGCTCTTGTAGACTGTGCCGTTCGAGCATGGAGGCTCAAGTTCCCAACATCAAAAAGTGATGATTGTGCTGTTGTTTGTCTCTTTTTGGAACATCCTTCTGCAGTCAATCAAGTTCAGGAGGAGGAGAATGCTTTAGAAGGGAGACGTGAGGAGTTGGTGGAACCCACGATTTCAACTTGGAAGGAAAGAGAAAAAACAGATGGGAATGAGCAGGGTTCATATCTGGTTGGTGATTTGGCTCATAGTCCTGTTTTTCTTCAAAACTCTTGCGCACTCCGAAGCTCTGATGAAATTGTACCTGTTTCCGAGTCAATGGAGGAAAAGCGTCCTGAGAGGTGTCAATCTACCAGGAGCCTTGCTGAATGCATTTCAACAGCCGAAGACGAGGAGTGGTCGGCCCTAGAAGGTGTTACCCGGGTTAATAGTCTACTAAATATACCCAGATTCTTGTCTGGCGATAAGAAGGCAGCCACTTGGAGAAAGTGGTTGTGAAACATGTTCAACCCCACCTTGATAGTCATAGTATGCAGAGACAACAATCTGCCATCCATTCAATCTTGCATTGGTGGGCTATTATCATCATCAAAGCTGAGCTTTCGGTCAATTTCATGTGTGTTATTGAGTATACTTTGTGGGCCTGGAATAATTTTTTACACTTTTTATGTCCTTTTGAGGATGACATTTCATAATTTATGTTGCACGTTGCATCGTGAATATAGTAACTGTTGATCTTTGCCCCAATAGAGCAACTCTTAGAACATTCTTCCTTTTCTCAAGGGGGGTGGGTAGTGATTTCCTACTATAGTCATCTAAATTCTAATGCAGCATGCTTCAGGAAAAGCATTGCTGCCTTTTTTTTATATAAAACAAATCAATCATACAATAGAATAGTTCGAAGAAAAAAAAAAATTATTCTGTGGAAATTTTGAAATAATTATGTTACTCTTTTGTACTTTTGTAATATTAGTTGATATTTTTTTTATTGGGATACTGCTTCTATGATAACATCGCTAAAATGGCGGAGAGGTATCTAATAAGCATGGAAAATGATACTTATATATTCAGTAATAGAGAAAATTTCATTTATCATTTAATGTATTTTATACTTAATTGTTTATGTTCATGTCATGGACATGGTGGTGTATAGATTATTAATAGACTACTAGAAGGGGGCATGTGCAAATGCACATATCTTTGAAGGGTTTATTTCTAATTTAAATTAAGGGAGGGTGCGATAAACTTGAGATACTCTAGCACGACTTTTAATCATATTAAGCTTAAATGTTAAGTTGAGAACATTTTGGAATCCAAATTTTGGTGTTGAGCTGCGCAACTATGCCTTCTCTCATTATAATAGTATAGATGTGGTATGCCTTCTCTCATTATAATAGTATAGATGTGGTTTAGGTGGATAAAAAGAGGGACGCAAATTCTAAGTTAGAACTCTCTCAATATTGTATTAGAAAATTAAGGATTATAAAATAACTAGATTAAAAAAAAACTGTATTCAAAATTAAGATCTGGACACTTCTAAGAACAAAGTACTTGATTGTCTCAAGCTATTAGTAGTTAGACAAGGCAATGTGTGGGGCTTAATTGGTTTGCTACATTTTTATATGTTTCAAATCATTTATTGGAATTTCTTAAGAATTTAAGAGTTGGAGTTGATTAACTTTTACAAATGAATTGCAGCACTTTCACATTGTAAGTCATTCAATCAAAATTTTAAGAATTTAGGAGTCCATTATATCTTCAATTGTCTGAGTTCACCACTTTTTATTTATTGTTTAGTCAATATTTTTATTGTTGAGGTCATTATTTTTTATCTGACAATTTTTAGAAAATGTCGACTCGACAATAAAAATTGGTGAATCCAATACCAGTAAAATCCACTCAATTTGAAATAGCAACTTGTCTAGATGATTTCAAATTAGAAGAATCATCCTTGATTGATTTCATTCAAAAATAAAGGAAAAAATTGAAAATAATTAAAATTTTTTTTTACATGTCCTTAAAAAAGGCTTTGAAAATGACTTCTCCCTTTATTAAATTCTTTACCAAGGAATGGAGTCTCCAAAATTTCATGGGGATGTCTAAAATTCAAGTTTTTTTAATATGAAAAAAGTTGAGATTGAACGGTTAGGATATTCAATCGAGATAAATGTGGTGAATGGGGTTTAGATAACGATTAGAAAAGAAAGTTTTGCTAAATGAACTATTAAGAGAAGTCCTAAAACTTGAGAACTAATTAGAAAGAAATCCCTCCGCTATATTCCTAAGTAATTTTCCAATTTATTATCCACACTCACCGGGCAGGCAGGCAGACAGACAAACAGACCCTTCTGTTGAGAAAAACAACGAAAAGAGTAAAAAAGAGAAGAAAAATAACACATCTTGTGCGTCACATTTTGCCGGAAATATATTTTCGATGTCGCCTGGAAACGTTTTGATCTCTCCCCTTTTAGGTTTTTTCTGATTTTGGTCGATCTCAGATGCAGGCGAGATCCTGATCGAGATCTGAAGATCGAAGAAGCTCGATCTCTTCCTCAGAAAGGTTAGAGAACTTCAAAGATCTTTCTCTTTTTTTCTGTTTTTTTCGTCGATTTTCATAATTCTAGGGTTTTGAAGTTTGATTTTTAGGGTATCTGTTTAATTATGGAAAATAATTATATGCTTTTGATTTGATTTATAAAAGCGACCTTAAGATTTGGTTCGGATTAAACAATTCTAAGGTTTGATTTTATGTTATTTAATTATTATTTTTCCTTCACTGTATGTATGATCAATGATGCGATTGCGCTTCTGAAATCTGAATTGGTTTAGTTTGTGCGTGTGAGTTGGAACATGTATATAGATGATTGGGGTTTTTTAGAGTTCCATTTTAATATCTTGATTTGTGAAGTTTATTTGCCTTAGGAGTTAGAGGTTGCGGGGGAGCGGTGCATGGCCCAATACCACCAAGGAGATGATATGGAGTACATGGAAGATGATTATGAAATGGCTGATGCAGATGATGACATGGCTGATGAAGAATTTGTTGGTAGAGGAGGAATGGGTGGCGACAACTCCGAATCAGATGATGATGATTATGATGAATATCACCACTACTTGGTCCGTCATACACTCTCTTGCAGTGCCAAATTGTACTTAAATTATTATTATTATTTTTTTTATGATCAATCCCATCCAATCTAATCCAACATGTTTGAAAAATTATTCTTCTATTTCCATTGTATTTTTTCTTCTTCAAAGAAATGTAATATGTTTACTGGGAATTATTTTTTGGTGTCCCTTGGCAGAGTCATAAGATAACAGATACTTGTGCGGCACAAGCTAGAAAAGGAAAAGATATTCAAGGAATCCCTTGGAATAAATTAAGCATCACTAGGGATAAGCACAGGCAAACAAGGCTACAACAGTACAAGAACTATGAAAACATTCCACAATCTGGACAAGGCTCAGAGAGGGTAAAAACATCTTTTCTTTGCTGCCAATATCAAACTCCTCTAATGTTAGTTAATGATGATTTTTTTTATTATTATTGTTATTGTAATTAGGAATGCAAACCCACAAAGAAAGGGGGCATGTATTATGAATTCCTGCGCAATACAAGATCTGTGAAATCAACCATCCTTCATTTCCAGGTAAGTTGATGTTAAGTTCTCTTCATGGTTGTATCATCTAGTTACACTTCTGCACAAGCTTAGTAAGGATAAAATGGTGATTATTCATCCAAGGCAATACTTTGAACTGGTCTCCCTCCTCTCCTTCCAAGCAACAGATGCAATATATATATATATAGATATATATGTAGTTTTTAATATCTCAAACTCTCCACTGCAAACTCAATTGAAGTACGTATATCTTAAGTTGCCTCATGCTATGCTCAGAAGAAATATCTCTCCTCCAAAGATACTATGTACAATATATGTGGTATGGTAGATGGAAACTTGAGAAGCCATGTTGCTTTCTATGCCATAAAAAAAATCCATTCCTCTTTTTTCAGATGGCCTAAAAATACTGAATTGAAGGAAACATCTGCAACTTTTTATCTTGAGGAGTATATTGTTAGAGTCTAACCTAGTTAAAGGCCCTCAATGTGTAATTAATCATGCACGCATGGTATGTATGCACTGAGAATCTCTCCCTGTGGTTCACTGAAAAATGTTTGTTAATGAAATGAATTTTAGAAAAAAAATTCATCACCATCCAGGCTATGCCCAGAATATATGGGGTTATCCACGTGAATCCTATTTTTTGGTGTTCTGTTCCATCATGTGCCATAACATGCTATTAATTGGATATGGATTCCAAGTCAAATGCGCAATGTGTATCATATGTGGGTTTATCATCATATCACTGTTCATATAGGGAATTTCGAAAATATTTTATTGTGCTGGATTTTGAAGCATACGCGTAATTAGTTGTTAGCTTTTTGCAGCTTGGGTTTGATGCATATTATGGGACTAACTTATATGTTTATTGTTTGACTTTGCAGCTGAGGAATTTGGTTTGGGCTACATCGAAGCATGATGTGTATCTCATGTCAAAAATTTCTGTCATTCATTGGTCTTCATTAACTCGAAAGAAGTTCGAAGTTCTCAACTTTTCTCGACATGTGGCACCATGCGAGGTGCATTTTTCACGACTTCTGTATTGACCATCTATAGTGCACTTATAAATTTAATGTGGTTGAAACTTGATCACCTAAGAATTTTGTATTGATTGAGGCTACATTTTGTATGATCATAATAGAAACACCCTGGAAGTCTTTTGGAAGGATTTACTCAGACCCAAGTGAGTACATTGGTGGTCAAAGATAAGTTGCTAGTGGCTGGTGGATTTCAGGGTGAACTTATTTGCAAGGTAACATTAGTTCTTTTCTTTGTATAGATCTAGTTTAAAAACACATGAATGCACAAAAGCAAAAAAGACTGAGAAATTCATCTTCACTTGTGAAAATGCAGTATTTAGATAGACCTGGAGTTAGCTTTTGTTCAAAGATAACCTATGATGACAATGCAATAACAAATGCTATTGAGATTTATGACAGTCCAAGGTATGTTGTTTCTTTTCCTTTGGAAGTCTTTCTCTTCACGCATGGAGGCTAACTTAGCTTGAAATTTCACTCAGTGGTTCTGTGCACTTCATGGCTTCAAATAATGACTGCGGAGTTAGAGACTTTGATGCGGACAAATTTCAGCTGTTAAAGCATTTCCGCTTTCCGTGGCCTGTAAATGTAATTCTCTTATATTGATTGATTGTTATTTGGATTTGTATGATTTGAAATATAGCTAGGGATGTGGATTTGCATACAGGCATGGGTATGTTTCATGTACACCTTTTTATTTTAAAATTAAACATGTTTTGCAATTAAAGCATGGTATCGTCAACATCAACTTTCTTCCAATTTTATCTAAAGCCATGTCTTTGCATGATAATCATAAATATCAAGATTCATGAGGTACATGCAAAAAATAAAAATAAAAAAAATAGTTACATGAACATCTTGCATTATAGAGGATTGACAGGGATATGAATTTTCATACGCTGTCGCTGTAAGAAATAGCAGTAGTATCTTTTAGGGCTCCATTATTAACCAGAAAAAAACTCATCACTATCCTCTGGATTTATGATTCTATATTTTATGGATTCTTTTCTGGTTACAGCACACTTCTCTGAGTCCTGATGGTAAGCTCCTTGTCATTGTGGGAGATAATCCTGATGGAATACTGGTGGACTCCTTCACTGGAAAGGTACGTGCCTTCCTGTTTTTTCTTTTTTGGTTTCTGAAGTACTTTATGATTAAATCAAACCACAAAAGAAGAAAAGGAGTTTTGATTATCAAAAATGGTGGGAAAAAAAAACTAACTTTTTTATTTTTATTTTTATTGGTAAACTAACTTTGAGATTTTGGCATTGCAGACGGTGACACCTCTTTGTGGACACTTAGATTTTTCATTTGCATCTGCATGGCACCCCGATGGCCGTACATTCGCCACTGGAAACCAGGACAAGACTTGCCGCATTTGGGATGTTCGGAACCTCTCAAAATCTGTTGCTATCCTCAAGGGTAACCTTGGAGCCATTCGATCGATCCGCTTCACCTCTGATGGGCAGTTTTTGGCGATGGCAGAGCCTGCCGATTTTGTGCATGTCTTTGATGCAAAGAATGGGTATGAGAAGCAGCAAGAGATTGACTTTTTTGGTGAGATCTCTGGTGTGGCTTTCAGTCCAGACACAGAGTCCCTCTTCATTGGAGTTTGGGACCGTACATACGGTAGCCTCCTTCAGTATGGTCGGTGCCGGAACTACTCATATCTTGACTCTTTATTTTGAGATATACCTTAAAGCTACATAATCAACCCACAAATCCTGTGACGACTATGGATATGGCAACAATACTTGTGTATTTGGCGAGCACAGGTTGACATATCTCATGTTACAAGTAGAAACAACAAGAGTGGTAAAATTCTCAGCTATTATGAAGCTTGGTCTGGTCTGGCTCTCGTTATTATTATTATTTTTTTTTTGGTCTTCAATAATGTTGGATATTTACCCCTATGTGGTTATCTTTAAAATGTCTATAAAAAAAAGGAAGGGGGTTATAGAAGAAAATGCAATCGTGAGATGAGCAGAAGAGACAGTCAAGGGTAAAATGACTACCATTACTATCTTCATGTGGAGCTAGTTTGCTATCTATACTTTTAAATATTGGTTTATAAGTTTATTTGGTACCTATTTTTATATATGTTGGAAAACTCTATCCTCCAACTAGGGTTGAGGTTCCCCATCAAACAGACTGTTGAGATGTTAGGTATTCCCTAGAAAAATATGTATTGATCTCTAGGTAATTTTGAGTCTTTTCCTCGTTATCTCCACCGTTTGTTTGATGGGGGCATATCAACTGTGAGTTGAGGTTAGAAAAGTCCTTATAAATATGGGTTAGGTGGAATGTTTCATGCGAACAATATGATTTTTATTTATTTATCATGTCTTAGTAGTTCATTTATTATTTTATCTTTTAATATATAAAATAGGGTTTTTGTCTTTATATAATTATATTTTTGTTTTATAAAAATATTTTACAACATAGAGATCCTTTTTTGGGTTAAAGGGGTTAAAGAGGAACAATAGTAAAAGTAGAGGGATATTAATTTTTATTAAAAAAGAAAAAAAAAAAAAAAAAGGGTAAAAAGGAAAATATAATAAAATTTGGAGGGATATAATTGAAGGTGGGGGTTGGAAAGACAATAAAGTGGAGATATCGTGGATCCCAACTCTACTCTATTTTGCTGTAACTGGAGTGGGTTGCATATACATTTATTGAAAGGAAAAAATCTACACGCTGCCACATCAGTGCAGTGTTGAGAGTAGTGTCAAAGGAAGTCAATTTAGAATGACTCTTATTAAATGAAATTTTCTGTTAATATATTTATTGTATGATAGTCAAATTATCTTTTAATTAATAGACAATAATAAATGTATTTTAAAAACATTTTTAGAAAATCAAGTTGTTGAAGATGGTGCTTGATGTGTGTTTGATGTTGCTCCATTGTCTCCTTATCGATGGTGGTCATTGATTGAGCTTTTGCATACAGTAATTAATGGACGAGGAAATTCTTTTGAAGACTTTCTCACGAAGCATTGGATGTTAGAATTTGTATATTCTTGTATTTTGAATCAATGAATTTGTTTGATGCTTTTTTCTTTCAAGTAATGCATTGTTTAACGCTTTTTTCTTTCAAGTAATGCATTGTTACTTTTGCCAAACCCTTGTTTGAACATAGACTATTGGAAAGGGTTAACTCCACCTGCAACACCTTTACTACCTAAAAGCTCTTAAAATTTTACCCAGAAAGTTATTGAAGCTTTATTGCTTCTTTCCTCCCCGTTGGATTTACCCTACTGGCATCCACTATTGTTCTCCCCAGAAGCTTGTATAATTAAGTTCCTTAAAACAGCTACAAAGTATTTTTAATACTTTTCACATAAAATTCGTGTAAAGAAATTGTAAAGATTTTGAGAGTATAGTATAAACTACAAACTACAAACTACATAGAGGGATTACTTAGGGTATCTAAGTCTGATTTTTCTGGCGCTTCTACCATGTCACAATGTATATTCTTATTTACCAGTAGGCCATCTTCGTATCTGGTGTGTGTGTGTGTGTGACTTCCTCGGTGAGTATACTGAGATGTCCCAAGTCCAGCCAACAGGGGCAAAGCATGGAAAAGGTATGTACCAAACAAAGTTTGCACTAAAAAAAACTAACGAAAGAAAACAAAATGGTTTATTACAAGAGAACTTCCTACCTGAACGTTGAAACTATAATGTGATGTACAGTCGGCCATCTTCTCTTCACAGTTTTGGGCCAAAGGAAAGACAGACACAGATATGACAATGCCGCCGCATGAAATAATAAGACACTGAAGATCACTATATTGGAAGTTGGAAACAAAAAATGGAATGGCTGCATACTATACAATGGAATTATGGATAATAAATCATTAAGGTCCACTGCATCATGAATCCATGGCTCTTCCTTGTTGACTAAATTTTGGTAGGCTTATCCTCTGCAAAACCATACTTTCAGATCTTAATGGCATTGGCACATATTTGAAATAGATTTATATGAAATACCTTTCACAAGGAAAAGGACTCACCAACAGAATTAGGGTCTACGTGCACGAAAAAACTTCCAGCTACAATCAAATAGCATAATACCAACAATAAACCTTTCAAATAATTTGAAGTTCCTTCCTGTAAGTAGACACATTAAATATAAGACACGTGAACAATAAGAAACCCACAATGTCGAGGGGAAAAAATCAAAGGTTTTAGATTTGAAAAGTCAAAACAATCTCCTTGTAACGAAAAATGCTATATGATCAACCAACAGAATTTGCAGAAAAAGCCTACTTTGGCATTGTATTTCGCAAAAGAAAAGTACAAATAATTTCTCTTAATCTTCAAAAAACGAACCTGCACCAAGAATGCTACAACTAAAACAGTTATAAAAAGCGTGACTGTCTCAAAAATTTGAAAATTTAAGTCCATTGGGCGCCCCATGATCCACCCTACAACCACACAAAATGGAATCTGCAACCACAATAACCACATTAATCAATTATACTAGGAATTGAATGACATGGAAATGCACAAACGACCAACACTTTTTATTATGTCTACAAGTCAAAGGCTCATCAAAAGAGGGGTAGAAAATTTTAACTTTCTTTGCATAAAAAACTGAAGGATTCAATATTAAAAAAAGAGAAAAAAAAAAAAAAAAACAACCAAAGGCTTCATAATGCTTTGTTTCCGTGGAATAATAAAGGTTAAAGAAACATTGCTAGCATAAATTGTTACATTCATAATACCTGGAAAAAAAAATTGTATGCAGTGACTCAAAAAATAACAATTAATAATGCAAGGGAATCAATCAGCCCACCATTGGCAATGGAATTAAACACCAAATGTTTTATTACCCACCCCAAACATAGATATCTGTGTTGAAGATCCTATTGCAACTCCCAAAGAAATGTCCTACACAGAAATTTGAGTAAACCATAATGAGATAATAGAAAACCAAATAAGATTTTAGAGGATTCCAGATATAAAAACACTTACTAGCTTGTCTTTCATAGCAAACATAATAGCGCTTGCATGCTCTGCAGCATTCCCCACAATTGGAAGCAAAATGACACTAATAAATGCAACTGGAATTTTCCATGCAATAGATGCTCCCTCCAAAAAGAACAATGTATCGTGAGTAATATAGTGTAAGAATAAGAACATGTATAAACATAAAAAAAGTAAAGTATCAAAAATATCAGTCTTAGCTAAATCTTTGTTTCTTTCTTCCAATAAGATAAAACCTTTAATTAAAAAAGAAGAAGCAAGTCTTATGACTTTCTAGGCTGGAGTAAAATAGATCTTTATTGCATAAATAATTGAAAATTTTACATCAAATAAAAAAGTAAACAAGACCAAAAGAAGGAAATAAACACAAGAACTAGGTCCTTCTTGAAGATGTTGAAGCCCGAAATTTACCAATAAAATACATCTACCCTGTTTTTAAGCATTGTTTGCAACAAAGCTAAGAAATAATAGATGCATCAAGCAATAAGGAAATACCAAGTATCAACTTTGTTACTTAAGACATATTCATCCTTATCCAATTGAAAAATATAACAATAGAAATGTCACTGGATATTATAATATAATCAATCAAGTGTGAAAAACAATGTTAATAAGGCCCCATTACCTGTATGGCATCAACTAGGTACTCTGAGAGGACTGAAATCCAAGTAGTCAAAATTGCAAGCCATATTATTGATTCCCATTTAGATATCTCTGGAACTTCGTCATCATCGGAGCTCCCTTCTATTTGACTTCCACCCTAAGTTCATGCCATTTGCCACAAAAAATCCATATGAATAAGCAAAACAAATGGACTAACATTATGAGAAAGTATCTATTTTTTTATAAGAGTAAAATGACTGCATATTATAGAAGACAAGTCACTAAGCCATGTAGTTACAGTTTTGAACTAGATTCCAGTTTTATATAGGTCTACAATACAATAAGATTAATTCTTCTTCTCCCTCCTCTCATGCACCAAACCTTACTTTCAACAATGAGACAAAATATCTTTCCCATGATTAATATCTCCATCATCAAAGAAACATCGTACATGCTGCTCTAAAACTACATCACCAGGAGACCAAGAAGCTGATGTATAATTTCAACATTAGATTTTGTAAAGAATTAAAATGTGAAATAACTTTAAACAAACCATAAATATTGGAATAATCTAGTTTTTCCATAATTATGTAGTCAAAGTGTTAGGCAACACCAAGGAGATAGGGGTCCCTTCACATGGGGTGATGCTTAGGTGAAGCTTAAGCTGCAATTCATTTATTTATTTTCTAAAATTAAAAGGGAAATTCTTTTGTTCGTGGGTTCTCTGCCAATCAAAGATTGGGAAAAAAAAAGGAGGGGCTGAATGGTTTTGAGTCTCACAAACAACCTGTCTCCTACGAGAGAGGATTGTTTCTATTTTAGAACAGTCCCTCCTAAAGTCCTAATCATAAAAAAATGAGTGAGCCAGGGTTTCAAAATATGATAGCAATGACTTCAAAATGTGATTGTGCAGGATTCAAAACATGAATAAAGGAGAGAAATTGGTTGAAAATAAGGTAATGGAATTATTTATATATAAGCTTATGAGAGTTCTACTAGTAAATAGAACATGCATCATCTTCATCATCAATAAAGCCTTAACCAAGATACAATTTAAGATCAGTTGAATGAATCATGCACCTTTGTTCAATTTTGTCTAAGGCCATGTAAATTCTAGTGTTATATCTGCCCATTACCTCAATCCACACTATCTTAGGCTTCCCTCTCAGTCTTGTAGAGCCTTCAACTTGCACATTCCTTCTAAGTGGGGCTCTAATTATCCTTTGTTGCACATGACTAAACCATCTCAACTGATACCTTTAGTCTATCACCTATTGGGACTACTACTGATTTTTCACCAATGCATAGATTTCTAAATCTTTCTTAACTGTTCCAATCATCCATTTCAATGTCCTCATCTCTATAATGCTCAATCCATGAACATGTTATTTCTTGATTACCCAACATTCAACTCCATAAGGCATTCTTGTTCTTACTGCCGTCTTACAAATTTTTTATTAATTGGGATGCGTCGGTCACATAGCAGTTCATAAGAACACTCCGCTTTTTAATTAGAAAGCTCTGATTCTATGGAAAACATCCTCCTCGATCTCACCAGCCTTATGGATCACAGCACCAAGGTAACAAAAATGTTCACTTCAGGTATTTCTTTCTAAATGGCCGTGTACACTATGTTAAATTGCATCCAACACCCAAGCAAGCGCCTGCCTTGGGGTTGGCCTAAGCATTAAGGATCCTGGTTAAGCGTGTTGGTTGCCTAGACGAAGCTTTGATTAAACTGTTGGTCAAATGCTTGTTCACTCAAAGCGCAGTTTAAGAAAGGGAATATAATTTATTTTTAGCAAAAAATAGGGAACTAGAAGTAATTCTATTTGCTAGGAATGGACCTAAATTGGAGTTGCATTGGCTAGCTGCACTGAATATTAAACCTAAAGTTTTTGCTCTGGCATCAAGTATGACCATATACAAAAGCTTTCCATCAAGCAACAAAGTCTTACTTGTGATTAGCTATATGATGGAGATCACATAAGATAAGAGTATCGGTGGTTTATAATAATAGCAAATCTATGTCAAAGCTTAAAAATAAAACATGGTATGCTTCTGAAGTAACCAACCTCATCAACAGAGGTGTATAAAACCTTGTGAGTCCTCAGCTGAAAAAAAAGATAGGCAGCATATGCCACAAGCATAATGCAACTGCTAAACCTTGAAAGAGCTAATTCTGACTTCCCAAAATGAGCCTCAGTGTGTGTGAAGTGGAGTGCAGCTGGAAAAGTTAGTCCCATAACTGCCATCAATAGTAATCCTGAGTTCATTACAGCAGTTGCCTGCCCATAAAGGTATAAGCATTCCAAATTTTTCATCAAAGAAAAGAGGCAAAATTAATAATAATAAAAAAAAAAACAAGTTTATTAAGAATGTTTTATCTTATGCACCTACGTACCTTGTTAAAAACCTGCTCCTTCTTATTAATCCCTCCACTGAAGAATGCACACCCAAGAACTAGCAACATGTTAGACAAAATTGAGCCTAGTAATGACTGCTGGACAATGCGGGTCATTCCATTTTTCAGTGCATAAATTGATATAATCAACTCCGTTGCATTTCCAAAAGTAGCATTTAGAAGACCCCCAACTGCATGTTCCAATTCATACAGCATAAATAATCCAATATGTATAATAGATGAACATAAAAAATTTGAATAATAATAATAATAATAGTTATTATTATCTAATATAGTCTGAGAACAAGGAAAAATCAAATGATATATGCCCTAAATTAATGAACTGTTGAGAGACATGTATGACAAACATTTACTTCAAGAAAAGAGAAGGTGGGTGCCTAAGCTATATATTCGTTAAGAATAACTGACCCCCTTTATCGGATCCATTGGTATCATCTTGGTAATGCTTACTTACACGAAGAAAATTTGTTTGATAACTATCTGTAGAAAATTTTGGATCATAAGACCTCCGTTTTTGAAGGTCATCTATCATAACCAATGTTTTAAAAGTTGTCGGAGGCTTAATCCTTGAAGCAAGGCTCTCGAAAGAGGCCTTGAATGTTTAAGAAAAGGCCATTTTCCCTCAAAGGTTTTGTCTTACTCAAAGAGCTGTTGATAATGCTTGGACCTTAAGGGAGGCATACACCTTTTTGGTGCTTCTTGACCAAGTACACGCCTTATGGGGATGTGTCAAAATTTTCCCCCTCTATTTTGGTAGTATAACTACATAATAATCCTAACAATTGTGAAGTTATTCATGTTATGACATAATGTCCATAAGTCGTGAGGATTTGCAACTATTCCAATCTTTGGCTCTTCTTCTTCTTCTTCCACTATTTTATGTTTCTTTCTTATTTTTATTGCTTTATATGTTGAACTTACTCCTTTGCTGCTTCTTTTATTCTTACTTTTATGTTTTTAAGTTAAGAGTGGTTGTTACACTTCCCTTTATGTGCTGCTTTTTGTTTGAGGGATTAAAAAGTGTAAAGTTGGCTACATGAAACTATTGATTTGGTTCATTTTTAATTTGATTTTGACAAATTTGGAATTTGTATTCATATACTGAACTTTTTATTTATTTTTTTAATTTTCTATTTATTAATTTGTGTATTTAATTATCTATCAATTAAAGTTGTGAGGAACTGAGGGTTACTCCTCATGCCTTGGTGTTTGAAAACACTACTTGAATACGACAGTTGAGTGGCTTTGTTCAGTATGGTGCTTCTAGTTCCTTGGAATTCCCTTTCGTATGATTTGCATATTTTACCTAAACACGCACCACTTAATGTCATTACAAAAAATATGAAGTTTGCGAATTGACCATCTGCTTGTCTACAATAATCAACTTCACTGGGCAATTTAACTAAAAATTAAAAAGATTTTTTTTTTTTTTTTTTGGAACCAAGAACTCCTGGCCTCTTAGAAAAATCCTCGGGGCACATGCAGTCCCCTCCACACACACACATGCACCAGGTAATTTCTGGGATAAATCCCTGAGAGTAGCCCCTAAGGGGGGATTCAAACTCAAGATTTGGAGGTCATCTATTAAAACTAGCATATAACACCAAAATTTACCTGTAGCTCCAGTGAAAAAGGATAGTTGCCTACATTAAAGGGAAAACAAAGCCGTATTAGGTGCTTGTCAAGCTGCATGATTGAAAAATGAAAAACATTACAAGATTAAAAGTTGTTACTCTGTAGTGAAACCCAAACGCTCAGCCAAAGGTGTTATACCCAATAAGCAGAACAAAAAAACCCATCCCTGCAATCCATCTAAAGAAATAAATCTAAACATGCATGTAAGATAATATGATGCCGAAGATATCATATAGAGAAGTGAAAACTCACATGATGGCCAGTTAGATAATGGACTAATATTGCTATAGGGCCGAATGGCAAAAGTAAGTTGATTTTGGATGAAAAGATTACGATCTTTATGCTTCTGACTATTTTATTCATAATAAATTTAGTACAACAAACTTGCGAAGAACCCTGAAATGTACTATTATAAATTGTATCCTGAGAATCTGTCGTTCTAGAAGTTGCTACAGGGCTGACTAGGCTCTCATCCTCAAATTCAAGTACCGATATTGTGTCGGGTGATCCCATCTGTACATCAACAACATTCCGTAACATAAATATTATCCAATAATGAATTAATAAAGGCAATGTATTGGATTTACATCCCACAAATTGGATTACAAAGTAAGGTTCCAACTTCTTATGGAAGGAAGGATAGCAGTTGAAGTGAGATGAGATGCGTAGAATGCTTAACCTAATGCACATGTTCATACACCATAAAATAAATTTAATACAAGTGAATGGAAAACTCTCTTCAAATATGGTAGTGGGAGTGGAGTGGATTCCAACCAACAGACAATCATTCCAAAAGAATTGATAATTCCCTCAAATCATGGAAAAATAACAATCAATTGGGCAAAAGTTGGTAAAAAGAATCAGGAAAAATAAATATATACTACTGCTTATGGATAACGCAAAAATAAAAAATAAAAAAAAAAAGTATTTTTCCTATATTAAAGAAATTTATAAATTTTCATATTAAATATAACATAAAAATATATCTTTTCAAAGCTTCGCAAATATGTCGGAATTAATAAATCAAGGATTGAAAGAATCGTGAATTAATTGTAACCTTTTCAAAAAATCAGAGAATTGTATCACTATGAATATAACCAAATTCATGTTGAGAAGCACTGTAAGAAAAAAAAAAAAAAAAACAACAACAAACCAAACTAGAAATAACCCGCTCCTCTTTTCATACTAACAGTAATCCCCATTGACTTTAGGTTTATATTGAAACTTATCAGAGAAAAATAATAATAATATTATTATTATTGATAAAAGAACGAAAAATATTATTTCGTCTTAAAGACCAAAAAAAAAAAAAAAAAACGAAAAGTAATCTTGCACAAACCTGTAAACAGTTAGGATTCATGATGAGATAATCTCTTGTTTCCTACATTCAGGGGGAACAAGAGAATCAACAAAAAAAAAAAAAAAAAACACGAACCAATGATGATTAACAATGATAAGGTTTGCAGGGTTTCATCAACATCTACATCTACCAAAAGAAAAAAAAAAAAAACTTAACAAATTTCTTCTTTGTCTCCTAAAGCCTAAAGGAGAGAGAATATTATTCGGAAACAAACACGGAGATTAACTGAAGAGAAGAATACGCAATCTCCATATATGTTACCGATTTTTAAGTAACTCAACCGACTCCCACCAGTTTTTCTCGTGGTCTCTCTGCCTCTTGCAAAAATAACTGACATAACTATAACTGCTCATTCCATTAACTCAACAAATTAAAAATATACCACACCTTACAATTTACAATCCACAAGTCAAAACCCAATCTCTCTAAAACAAAGAAATTTGCAAAACAATTCTTTGTAAAACTCTTAAAATGAGTCCGTTGATTGACTCATGATCCAACGATCAAAGTTTTAGCTTTCGACTTTTGGAATACTGTTTTAAAAATCAGATCAAACCAATGATCTTATAGGATTTTCGACTAATAAACCGTCACTTTTTTTTACTATTAATCCATAGTCACAAAATTCTCTGGAATAAGGGAATAACCCGTTAAATCAATTAATCTAGGAATATGATAATATTTTTATTTTTACTCTCGAAATTTAATTTTTGTCAATATTCAAATCTCAAGAACAAGGGAATAACCCTTTTTTTTTTTTAATTTTTTAATTTTTTTTAATTTTTTAACGAAACGTTCACGAACATGGTATTATCCATTTCTATATATAAATATAGCAAAGGTATTTAAAAAAAAAAATGTTTGACCAACAGACAATCATTCCAAAAGAACTGATAGTTCCCTCAAATCATGGAAAAATAACAATCAATTGGGCAAAAGTTGGTAAAAAGAATCAGGAAAAATAAAAATATACTACTGCTTATGGATAATGCAAAAAAAAAAAAAAAAAAAAAGTATTTTTCCTATATTAAAGAAATTTATAAATTTTCATATTAAATATAACATAAAAATATATCTTTTCAAAGCTTCGCAAATATGTCGGAATTAATAAATCAAGGATTGAAAGAATCGTGAATTAATTGTAACTTTTTCAAAAGATCAGAGAATTGTATCACTATGAATATAACCCAATTCATGTTGAGAAGCACTGTAAGAAAAAAAAAAAAAAATAACAACAAACCAAACTAGAAATAACCCGCTCCTCTTTTCATACTAACAGTAATCCCCATTGACTTTAGGTTTATATTGAAACTTATCAGAGAAAAATAATAATATTATTATTATTATTGATAAAAGAACGAAAAATATTATTTCTTCTTAAAGACCAAAAAAAAAAAAAAAAACGAAAAGTAATCTTGCACAAACCTGTAAACAGTTAGGATTCATGATGAGATAATCTCTTGTTTCCTACATTCAGGGGGAACAAGAGAATCAACAAAAAAAAAAAAAAAACACGAACCAATGATGATTAACAATGATAAGGTTTGCAGGGTTTCATCAACATCTACATCTACCAAAAGAAAAAAAAAAAAACTTAACAAATTTCTTCTTTGTCTCCTAAAGCCTAAAGGAGAGAGAATATTATTCGGAAACAAACACGGAGATTAACTGAAGAGAAGAATACGCAATCTCCATATATGTTACCGATTTTTAAGTAACTCAACCGACTCCCACCAGTTTTTCTCGTGGTCTCTCTGCCTCTTGCAAAAATAACTGACATAACTATAACTGCTCATTCCATTAACTCAACAAATTAAAAATATACCACACCTTACAATTTACAATCCACAAGTCAAAACCCAATCTCTCTAAAACAAAGAAATTTGCAAAACAGTTCTTTGTAAAACTCTTAAAATGAGTCCGTTGATTGACTCATGATCCAACGATCAAAGTTTTAGCTTTTGACTTTTGGAATACTGTTTTAAAAATCAGATCAAACCAATGATCTTATAGGATTTTCGACTAATAAACCGTCACTTTTTTTTACTATTAATCCATAGTCACAAAATTCTCTGGAATAAGGGAATAACCCGTTAAATCAATTAATCTAGGAATATGATAATATTTTTATTTTTACTCTCGAAATTTAATTTTTGTCAATATTCAAATCTCAAGAACAAGGGAATAACCCTTTTTTTTTTTAATTTTTTTAATTTTTTTTAATTTTTTAACGAAACGTTCACGAACATGGTATTATCCATTTCTATATATAAATATAGCAAAGGTATTTAAAAAAAAAAATGTTTGACCAACAGACAATCATTCTAAAAGAACTGATAGTTCCCTCAAATCATGGAAAAATAACAATCAATTGGGCAAAAGTTGGTAAAAAGAATCAGGAAAATTAAAAATATACTACTGCTTATGGATAATGAAAAAAAAAAAAAAAAAGTATTTTTCCTATATTAAAGAAATTTATAAATTTTCATATTAAATATAACATAAAAATATATCTTTTCAAAGCTTCGCAAATATGTCGGAATTAATAAATCAAGGATTGAAAGAATCGTGAATTAATTGTAACTTTTTCAAAAGATCAGAGAATTGTATCACTATGAATATAACCAAATTCATGTTGAGAAGCACTGTAAGAAAAAAAAAAAAAAAACAACAAAACCAAACTAGAAATAACCCGCTCCTCTTTTCATACTAACAGTAATCCCCATTGACTTTAGGTTTATATTGAAACTTATCAGAGAAAAATAATAATAATATTATTATTATTGATAAAAGAACGAAAAATATTATTTCTTCTTAAAGACCAAAAAAAAAAAAAAAAAAAACGAAAAGTAATCTTGCACAAACCTGTAAACAGTTAGGATTCATGATGAGATAATCTCTTGTTTCCTACATTCAGGGGGAACAAGAGAATCAACAAAAAAAAAAAAAAAAACACGAACCAATGATGATTAACAATGATAAGGTTTGCAGGGTTTCATCAACATCTACATCTACCAAAAGAAAAAAAAAAAAAACTTAACAAATTTCTTCTTTGTCTCCTAAAGCCTAAAGGAGAGAGAATATTATTCGGAAACAAACACGGAGATTAACTGAAGAGAAGAATACGCAATCTCCATATATGTTACCGATTTTTAAGTAACTCAACCGACTCCCACCAGTTTTTCTCGTGGTCTCTCTGCCTCTTGCAAAAATAACTGACATAACTATAACTGCTCATTCCATTAACTCAACAAATTAAAAATATACCACACCTTACAATTTACAATCCACAAGTCAAAACCCAATCTCTCTAAAACAAAGAAATTTGCAAAACAGTTCTTTGTAAAACTCTTAAAATGAGTCCGTTGATTGACTCATGATCCAACGATCAAAGTTTTAGCTTTCGACTTTTGGAATACTGTTTTAAAAATCAGATCAAACCAATGATCTTATAGGATTTTCGACTAATAAACCGTCACTTTTTTTTACTATTAATCCATAGTCACAAAATTCTCTGGAATAAGGGAATAACCCGTTAAATCAATTAATCTAGGAATATGATAATATTTTTATTTTACTCTCGAAATTTAATTTTTGTCAATATTCAAATCTCAAGAACAAGGGAATAACCCTTTTTTTTTTTAATTTTTTTAATTTTTTTAATTTTTTTTAATTTTTTAACGAAACGTTCACGAACATGGTATTATCCATTTCTATATATAAATATAGCAAAGGTATTTTTAAAAAAAAAATGTTTGACGAACAGACAATCATTCCAAAAGAACTGATAGTTCCCTCAAATCATGGAAAAATAACAATCAATTGGGCAAAAGTTGGTAAAAAGAATCAGGAAAATTAAAAATATACTACTGCTTATGGATAATGAAAAAAAAAAAAAAAGGTATTTTTCCTATATTAAAGAAATTTATAAATTTTCATATTAAATATAACATAAAAATATATCTTTTCAAAGCTTCGCAAATATGTCGGAATTAATAAATCAAGGATTGAAAGAATCGTGAATTAATTGTAACTTTTTTCAAAAGATCAGAGAATTGTATCACTATGAATATAACCAAATTCATGTTGAGTAGCACTGTAAGAAAAAAAAAAAAAAACAACAACAAACCAAACTAGAAATAACCCGCTCCTCTTTTCATACTAACAGTAATCCCCATTGACTTTAGGTTTATATTGAAACTTATCAGAGAAAAATAATAATAATATTATTATTATTGATAAAAGAACGAAAAATATTATTTCTTCTTAAAGACCAAAAAAAAAAAAAAAAAAACGAAAAGTAATCTTGCACAAACTTGTAAACAGTTAGGATTCATGATGAGATAATCTCTTGTTTCCTACATTCAGGGGGAACAAGAGAATCAACAAAAAAAAAAAAAAAAACACGAACCAATGATGATTAACAATGATAAGGTTTGCAGGGTTTCATCAACATCTACATCTACCAAAAGAAAAAAAAAAAAAAACTTAACAAATTTCTTCTTTGTCTCCTAAAGCCTAAAGGAGAGAGAATATTATTCGGAAACAAACACGGAGATTAACTGAAGAGAAGAATACGCAATCTCCATATATGTTACCGATTTTTAAGTAACTCAACCGACTCCCACCAGTTTTTCTCGTGGTCTCTCTGCCTCTTGCAAAAATAACTGACATAACTATAACTGCTCATTCCATTAACTCAACAAATTAAAAATATACCACACCTTACAATTTACAATCCACAAGTCAAAACCCAATCTCTCTAAAACAAAGAAATTTGCAAAACAGTTCTTTGTAAAACTCTTAAAATGAGTCCGTTGATTGACTCATGATCCAACGATCAAAGTTTTAGCGTTCGACTTTTGGAATACTGTTTTAAAAATCAGATCAAACCAATGATCTTATAGGATTTTCGACTAATAAACCGTCACTTTTTTTTACTATTAATCCATAGTCACAAAATTCTCTGGAATAAGGGAATAACCCGTTAAATCAATTAATCTAGGAATATGATAATATTTTTATTTTTACTCTCGAAATTTAATTTTTGTCAATATTCAAATCTCAAGAACAAGGGAATAACCCTTTTTTTTTATTTTTAATTTTTTTTAATTTTTTAACGAAACGTTCACGAACATGGTATTATCCATTTCTATATATAAATATAGCAAAGGTATTTAAAAAAAAAAATGTTTGACCAACAGACAATCATTCCAAAAGAACTGATAGTTCCCTCAAATCATGGAAAAATAACAATCAATTGGGCAAAAGTTGGTAAAAAGAATCAGGAAAATTAAAAATATACTACTGCTTATGGATAATGCAAAAAAAAAAAAAAAAAGTATTTTTCCTATATTAAAGAAATTTATAAATTTTCATATTAAATATAACATAAAAATATATCTTTTCAAAGCTTCGCAAATATGTCGGAATTAATAAATCAAGGATTGAAAGAATCGTGAATTAATTGTAACTTTTTCAAAAGATCAGAGAATTGTATCACTATGAATATAACCAAATTCATGTTGAGAAGCACTGTAAGAAAAAAAAAAAAAAAAACAACAAACCAAACTAGAAATAACCCGCTCCTCTTTTCATACTAACAGTAATCCCCATTGACTTTAGGTTTATATTGAAACTTATCAGAGAAAAATAATAATAATATTATTATTATTGATAAAAGAACGAAAAATATTATTTCTTCTTAAAGACCAAAAAAAAAAAAAAACGAAAAGTAATCTTGCACAAACCTGTAAACAGTTAGGATTCATGATGAGATAATCTCTTGTTTCCTACATTCAGGGGGAACAAGAGAATCAACAAAAAAAAAAAAAAAAAACACGAACCAATGATGATTAACAATGATAAGGTTTGCAGGGTTTCATCAACATCTACATCTACCAAAAGAAAAAAAAAAAAAACTTAACAAATTTCTTCTTTGTCTCCTAAAGCCTAAAGGAGAGAGAATATTATTCGGAAACAAACACGGAGATTAACTGAAGAGAAGAATACGCAATCTCCATATATGTTACCGATTTTTAAGTAACTCAACCGACTCCCACCAGTTTTTCTCGTGGTCTCTCTGCCTCTTGCAAAAATAACTGACATAACTATAACTGCTCATTCCATTAACTCAACAAATTAAAAATATACCACACCTTACAATTTACAATCCACAAGTCAAAACCCAATCTCTCTAAAACAAAGAAATTTGCAAAATAGTTCTTTGTAAAACTCTTAAAATGAGTCCGTTGATTGACTCATGATCCAACGATCAAAGTTTTAGCGTTCGACTTTTGGAATACTGTTTTAAAAATCAGATCAAACCAATGATCTTATAGGATTTTCGACTAATAAACCGTCACTTTTTTTTACTATTAATCCATAGTCACAAAATTCTCTGGAATAAGGGAATAACCCGTTAAATCAATTAATCTAGGAATATGATAATATTTTTATTTTTACTCTCGAAATTTAATTTTTGTCAATATTCAAATCTCAAGAACAAGGGAATAACCCTTTTTTTTATTTTTAATTTTTTTTAATTTTTTAACGAAACGTTCACGAACATGGTATTATCCATTTCTATATATAAATATAGCAAAGGTATTTAAAAAAAAAAATGTTTGACTAATGAATGATCCAATTTTTATTTTTATTTTTTATTATTATCTTTTTTAATATAAATAAAAATATTTAAAAAAAATACATATTTTTAAGGATAGGTTAATCATCTTCAATCCCTTTGATAAATTTTGTTATCCTAAAATTCAATCTTAATCTTCAGTCTTAAGAATGAGATAGGATCTTTGAAGTAGAAGATGATGAGATTTATTCATAAAGAATTTTAGTGTTCTCTCCAAGAGATTAAGGAGACATTTACAACAATCGGATAAAGATGAAGTCAAATAAATTAAAATTAATTTGCTATTGACATTAAAAAATTTGAAGATGATTAAGATTTTGGTTAGATTGAAAATGAGATTATTTAAGTTACTTTTTTGTTAGTCTATTAAATAAGAACAAATCAAAGAGGCATGTCATCAGTAATTTATTTGTTTTTGTTTTTTATGATGGGGGGTTTTGAACTCGTAGGCCCGACTAGTAGGGGTGAAGCAATTGGTCTCTTTTAGCACCATATCTCACCCAAATCCCTTTGGTACATGTAATACCCAGAACTATAACAAGACAAGAAAGTCATTTTAGGTGGTCAACTATGGGGTTTGAGCTTAAGACTTCTACCTTTTTGGAGGGATGCCTTGGTCATTATGCAACTCTCATTGTTTTCATGTCATTAATTTAAAGATATAAGATATCTCAGATACTCATTAAAATGAGTAGGAATGTCTAAATCACTCCCCCCACCCAAAAAAAAGGGAAGGGGGGGGGGGGAGGAGGAGGAGGTATCAAGGACAAAAGGGACATACCATTAGTTTGAAATATGTCAAAATATTCACCAAAAAATATATTGGACTGACTAGTTGCACACCACTAATTGTTTGGTTGCACACCAATCTTAAAAATCTTTTTATTTTATTTATTTTTTTTTATAAACCCTATTTTAACCTACTGCTTGCATTACAATACCTAACTTTTTAGGGTTTAAGTTTTATTTTAACTTGTAGTTTTGTATTTTTTGCTTGTGGTCTATTTTGATCATGTTTTGTGATTGATTTTGTTCATGTTCTCTTTGGCTTCAACTTAATTAAGGCATTGATTTTCTAATTTTTGTTTAGAATTTAATCTGAACATGTGTATTTCAAGAGAATATAACTTTGTAAACATGGTTCTAAAATGAAAAATATATTTCTTGCAAAAATTACTACCTAGCAATAATTTCTTTGGGCATAGTTAGGGAAAACAAACAATATTTAAAAAAAGAAGTGCAACATTTTTTAATTATTTTTGGAATGTAATCATCCAAATGAAGTACAAAGGGGAATTTTTAAGTGATGAAGTGCAATTGGTAATAGATGGTGTGCAACTAATCGGTCAAAAAAAATCGGAGATGGAGGGAAAAAATTGAGTGGCAACGAGGTTAAAGGGAACACATAAGGGGTATCTCAAATATGCATAAAAAATTTAGGGGAGGGAGAAAAAAATTGTGGGGGCATGCTATGAGTTTAAAATTTTAACGGGAGAGAAAAAAAATTCAGGGGGCATACCACGAATTTGAAAACATAAGGGCATATCAAATAATCAAGGGACCTAAATTGAGGGGGTAGTTGTCTTATCTATCCTCTGGCTCCGCCTTTGGATTACACGAATGCCAATTTGAATGCATTCCTAATAAATAAATAAAAATAAATAAGGGTGGCGCTATTTGCACACACACATTACTAGAAAAGAGACTTATACTGACGGTTAAATCCGTTGCTAAATCCTCACAATTCTGTCATAGAATATTATATCGACGGATAGGTTTTTCGTCGGCATCCGTTAGAGTTGGTTGCGTCGGTATTTGTTTTAGCAATGGCATAATAAAATTACCGTCGCCGTATCCCTTATTTTATGGAGAAAATTTAATGTGGAAATTTGTTTTTCATTAGTTGTTTACATCTTTACCAACAGTATTATTTGTTGTCTCTATATGTTATACCGATAGATTTTGTAAGTCCGTCGGTATATGTAATTTTGTTAAAAAAAAAAAAATTTGATATGCCAGCCCAGCCCCCACCCCACCCCATTGTAAATTCTCTCCTCAAATTCCTATTTTTGTGGAATTATTGTCTTGCTGTAGTGTCTACACCAATTATTGTTTTTCCTGTAATTAAAATCGGTACACACCTCCAAGTCCAACCCATCAATTGAACTATAAGATCTGAAATGAAAACGCCAACTAAGATTTAAACGCATGAATGTAAGCAGAAACCATTCAAGAAAGACATAGCTCATTCTTCCATGTGATAGAACTTCAGCATAATTGTAAAAAAATCAAAACAAAAGAATGGATCGATTACAAGCAACAACCAGATTCAGGAACAAATAGTTTGTCCCTCAGTGCTCACCTACTACCACTAACGATGAAATTCTTCCGTTTATTTGAAAAGGCAATAGCTCCCATATGACCAGTACCAACCCCAATACAGCACCTACTTTCATGTTCCCATAATCTCACTTGTAATTTATAGAAGATAATAAACACGATAAATCAATTAAAGAAGGGAACAAGTCTCACCTATATGGTCACCACTCCAGAAAAAAAAAAAAGTTGTTTGGAAGATAAGCATAAGAATAAGAAAATATATCTTGATCATGTTTTCTCCAATCACAATTACCAACAGTAATCAACCGGTATAATTGTCCAGTTTGCTTTTTGAGTTGTACCATGTGGCATATGTAATTGAAAACACTCAAAAAGCAATTGGAAATGATTAAATACACCAACTATGAATGCCTTGCGAGAGGAGATGAAAGAGAGAGACTCACACTATTGTCCTTACTTCTAGTTACAAGAAGTGTTCTTCCAGAATAATACAATTTCAGTATTGCCAGCCAACACATAGGAACATGACATGGATGCAAGGTCATGCACACGCACCTGCACATGGCAATACTTAGGTCAGGAATGCTCAAACACATCCATCCTGCACATAGAAGGATCAGACCAACAATTTGAGGGTCCATCAAAACGATCTCCAAGGCCAAAAATCTACCCAGTATCATATTAATTTCACCAATACCAACACATGAATGAATTTTATAAAACAATACCTGTTCCAGATTTGTAGCCACTACAAGAAACTTTTCCTCCTCACCCAAAAACTTCATATCCATAATCTCTTCATTGTAACCTACAAGCCTTCTGCTAAAATTTAACCCAAACGTTTCTTCCGGAGATTGTATCGAGGAATAGAATAGAAACTGCTAATCTACAGTGACACAGACCAACCCTTGTTCTAACGGTAAGAAAACAACAGCTGTAAAGCCCCTTTCCGAGTCTTCCTTATCTGAGGTGATAGTTACATTTGATGATTGCTGCTCAAATAGTCAAACTGCACTGTTAACAAAACAAGTAAAATAAGTTCAATCAATATATTTCTTTCTAGATGATCCATGGAATTATGGAATTATGTGGACAACATGCAAGAGAGAAGCTCTCTCTATTGTTGATGTCATTCGCACCACATGTCAAACGTTTGTTGGGCAGTGAGCCAACACGTAAGAGGGCGTCAAGGGCGTGCGCCAAAAATTGTGTCCATTTAGCATTTCTCTAGTTTTTGTCACTATGGCGCCAAACAAAGTGAGAAACTTTTAGGTGGATTACATGTAATTACAATGCACACACTTCTCAAAAACATTTAAACAATGCTACGTTGCTCAGAAAGTTGGTACTTTCCAATTCGAACACTTCCAGGAGCTAATGCATTACTGTCCCCAAACACAACATTTTTGTTCATGGTGATGTTGCATAGGTCGCAAAGTTTCTCAACTTTGTTGCCTGCAACCAAACATTGGGAAAAAAGTTCAAGAAAATTCAAATTTCATGTCTGCATACATCAAATTCAAGAAACTGAGGTCATTCTCTCACCAATCAAGCCAAGAGATCGAAGGTCCCATAAAACAAGGTGATTCTCAGTCCCACCAATGACAAGCTTGTATCCCTTGCTTATCAGGTAGTTTCCAAGTGCAACAACATTGGCCTTGACTTGTTTGGCAAAAGCCTTGAACCCTGGAGTCATGGCCTGTTTTAACGCAACCGCTAATGCACCAATCTAGTGATTGTGTGGGCCACCTTGGAGGGACGGAAAAATGGCAAAGTTGATATTGTCCTCAAGTCATACACAACATCCTCGGGTTGACTTTTCTTGACAGGCTTAGGGCTCTTCCTGTTGAAGATCATGCCAGTCCTAGTGTGACGGCCATAAATTCTATCACCTAGAGTTAGGTGTAAGCTCGCCCCAGAGTCACTTGGGAACACTCATGTAATACTATGTAAGGTTCACTATGAAGCCATATCAGCCCCATGCCAGGGCATATCTGTTAGCTTAGTGGCATTTTAGTAATAAGGGAGTATGATCGGCTTCCATTTTTTATATTTCCTTTTAGAAACCTAGGAAATGAATATTATACACATTGTAGGAAGGGTGTCTAGTGTTTCCCAATCCTTGGCCTACATTCACGTTGACTGAGGTCCTCAAGCCAAGCTACGTGGAGTTTCGCGTGCTATAGGATCATCTAGTGCTTGTAACACACATTTATACTTTTATAACGTGTTACGCCGTGTAATTAATATTATATCAACAAAATTACCTCTGGACTTTGCCTTGTGTTGTCCTGTTATCTTGTTTACTTGCTACATTTGTGGTGTACGATCATTTTTACAGGCTTGCTTGTGGATTAGCACTCCTTGTGCCATACGACCTCACTTCGAAAGAACACAGACATGACACCCAAGCCCCCTCAAGCTTTTGTGGGTTGTGGTAGTGATAATGTCACAGTACTTGAACGGGTCTATAGTTTTCTGCAGGAAGCAAGATATATAAGACCGATGGGGTTGAAGTGGACACACTAGAATTCTAAAATAAAAATCAAAGATTGATCGGTGCCAATGTTGAAGCCGCCAAAATAACCAAGTCTAGAATTAAAAAATATGCATTAAGTTATTGATGTATTTAAAAGCCCCCCGTTGAAAATGGATGATTTTTAAGCCCTACTATGCCCTTTAATCGGTTCTTGTGAAACAGTCTTCGTTCTGCCAACCCACTTTGAACACTCACAAAGATAGGTCGCAAAACTAAATCTCTTCCAATAAAACACCTTACAAAACGAGAAAACATGAAAGGTTGTAAGGCTGAGAAAACATGTTGAAAAATTAAAAATGAGAAACCCCATCAAGAGGTACATCATGCACATCCATCAACTTCGAAGCCAACAACTGGTCTATCTCATAATCAATAGATTAGATCATATTGTGTGCGGTTAAACTTAAATCCATGCAGCATTCCTTCATAAGAACAATAATTCCACTACCCCATTGCCTGTTTGATGGTAAGCCATGGGGCAAGTCTCCCAACAGATATACTCCATGTACCCACTTACTCAACACACACACTTTAGTAAACATGATTCTCTTTGCACACACCCCATAGCTTATGGAAGTCATTTCTTCCTCTTTCTCTTTCTCTCTCTCTCTCTCTCTCTCTCTCTCTCTCATATTTCTTGTTCCTCTTCTTTACATCTAAAAAGATTTTAATGAGAGTTTTAAGTTTTGATCTTACTAATTTTTCTTAGCCTAACAACTTCTTATTTTTTCTTACTTTTTTTATTTTTTATTTTTATGTATTTATACATTTCATAGAAACTATCTAATTTTTCCACTCTTCTCTATATAGAGCTGCAAGATTCACCATTCCATGGTTGGGCTCCGATCATGCATCAGAAGACACATTATTGATGGGAGTAGATTATTATGAGGTAACTCATTTTAAATGAAACCCACAAATTTTGAATGTGGTAGGACGTCCATGTTTCAATCTGAGGGGAAGTTTTATGGTTTGAATTAACCTAAAACTCATCATTGTATGTTGTTTGCAGCAGACTGATGCAGAAAAGAGGTGTCTAGCTGCAAAAGGTAGTGTCCTAATCGATATCGGCAAGAAATCTCATATCCAGAACGCAATTATCGACAAAAATGCTCCAATTGGAGACAATGTGAAGGTCATGCCTTGAACCTCTCAACTTCTTTACTACTGAGGCTGCCATATCCATTCCTCTTAACCTCGCCAGTCACAGGTCCAACCAACACAACATCCTACCCTGATCACTCTTACCTTCTTATATGTGGAAATACTGGAACAGAGCTCAACCACACTATTACTTTACTGTGATGTATGATCATGTCTCTCAACCATCACACACAACATTTGGGAACCTCCATCATAAATTAATTAAACCCCCACCTCGGCCCCCTACAAACAAAACAAAAAAAAAAAATTATTGGGAACAGTGGGGGTGGGAAGACTAATTAAGAAAGGTTGGTTTTCATTTTTATGGGAAACTATCAATGTTGGGGTCTTGTAAAAGGAGATCTTTTTTTCTTTCTCTTTTAAATATCCATCACGTTGGTGTTGGATTCTTAAAAAAGGTTATTAAAATAATATTTTCGGGGGACCATCTCAAATGTGGCCTTAGGCAACGGTCTAAGTTGCGTTGTGGTTGAGTCAGCCCTATGTATATGTATATATGCATATAGGGTCCCGTTCGCCACCCTTAGTTTTACCACACACTTTAACAAACGCGTTTTGTCTTACATGGGTTAGAAGTTTCGGAATGAGCTGATTTTTGGTGAGGATGATCTCTATGGTGAGGAGATCATCCTCACCAAAAATCAGCTCATTCCAAAACTTCTAACCCCATCAAAATTGATTTACAAAAAATGGACGGTCCACGATTTTTCAACGTGTAAACATGGGGCTAAACATTTCGGAATGGGCTGATTTTTGGGGAGGATGATCTTCTAATCATAGAGATCATCCTCACCAAAAATCAGCTCATTCCAAAACTTCTAACCCATGTAGGACAAAAAACGTTTGTTAAAGTGTGTGGTAAAACTTAGGGTGCTGAACATTTCCCATGCATATATGTGTGCATGCGTGTGTGCGCTGCTAGTTGCTAAAGTGTTCTGCTTGAAAATCCTATGGCCAAGTTTGTTTGCAAACAAATCCTAACTCTGATATGAATCATCAAAAGATAATTCTCTACTACTTTGTAGTTCCCCATTGTCTTCATCAATCTCAACATGGAGGACTTTCTCAAATATTTCTTTCTTGGGAGTAGGGTTTAAAATGGGTTGGATTTTATCCAAAATCTAGGGGAATCAAATCTGATTTTTAGTGGGTTTGGTTCTTTCTAGTATATCCAAATTAAAATATGGGTTGGACATGGATTGACATCCTTTGACCCGTGTCGGATACAAATCCATCCCTATATCTATCTATATCCGAATGATAAATTATTTTATATATTATATGCTATATTTTTTAATTTATCATTCATTAACAAATAAGTATCAGGTGAAGTAGTCAAAACTTCTCTTCAAAAAAGAAGTGATCTTGGGTTCAAATTACTTTGAAATTATTCGACCGACCGATCCGAATCAATTAATTCGGACGGCTCGGATCCTCCAGATATGATTTTATTGAAAGTAAAAAAAAATTCGGATATGATTTGAGCTAGTCGGATTCAGATCCGGATTTAGACTCGAATAAAAAATTCGGATATAGATATGGGTAAACACGTATCCGGTCTGAACCCGACCCGTTTTAAGACCTACTTGTAAGGGGTAAAAAGGATATGAGCCTGCTTCCATTGCCTGCTGTTAAATCTTGTATAAGCCCCTCGAAAAATGTCTCAAAATCTATTTTGGGCGATTTTGCGAATCATCAAAACCCAAATCGGGAGATAAATTGAAGCGAAATCCATAAAGAGGTAGAGTTTTGTTTCGAGAAATGCAGAGGCTCACATTGTTGTCTCAATCTCTAAGAACAACTAGAAGGTTCTGCACATCTAATCCTGATAAGATCGTGGCAGCTGTGTTATTTGAAAGATTACCAGTCGTTATCCCAAAGATCGATCCAGTTGTCTATGCATTTCAAGAATTTTCGTAAGTCTCTCTCTCTATAATTATTATATACTTTAGTAAAACAATTAGGGCTTAAGTTCATTGTTTATCTAAAGAAATTATTAACACAACTGATTCAATTGTCTTCAAATTGTTATTGAATGTACAATAGCTGATATTGAAATGTGTTGTTTAGGTTTCGATGGGGACAGCAATATCGGCGGAAATATCCTGATGAGGTCTTAGGAAAATCTGATGCTAGGTAAATTTAGTTATTTTTTTTTTAAAAATTTATCTATTGATATTTCTAAGCCGCCTAATGTATTTAGTGAAGCTTTACAATTTCATTTCTGTTCTAAGTTCTTGTTGTCTTAATTAGTTTATGATAAGTTGATTTCAGTTTGAGTTTGATTATCTTCATGATACTATTTTTTATTATTATTATTTTTTTGATTAGTAATCTTCATGATATTAGTTAGATTGGAATAATGAAGGGGACCGAAGAATTCATATACCAAGCACATCAATTATTTGAATAGGGTTAAACAAAAGAAAGGGGGGATGAAATTTTTATGGAGATGATAAAATGAGCCTAATGTTTCCAGGAGAGGGAGGTACCAAGAACAAAGATCTCATGATATCTTTAACTGGTGTACTCGAGCTAATGTGGAAGTGCAACTTTTTGTAGCTACTTTGAGCTGTTTTTGGAGGCCTTTTCATAGCCAGAGGCCCACCACCGTCATCATCTACACCTTTGTGAGCATTAGTTATAGTTCCAAATTCTATCTTTTGTGTGTGAAGCTTTGGGAATGGTACACCCCCTTAGGATCCTCTTGTGTAAATATGATTATTGAAGAACTTTAAGAGAGAACATGAAGATCAAGCATGGTAGAAGCATTGACACCAAATTTGTGAATTTTTTTAAAAAATTGAAAAAAAATCATCAAATAAGGGACTGCCAAATCGATCGTCAAATCGTCAAAATTTTCAAAATAAGAGTCGTTAGTTTTCCTTAAAGCCATCTTCAACCATTAGAGTAAAATTTACTCTTCAACCTCAAGATTCTATCTTCTTCAACCTTCTAATAGGGGCGGATTTAGAGTGGGGGCACTTGCCCCCACAAGAGTTTTCAAATTCTATGGATTAATGTGCTATTGCGATAGATTTTAGCGGTAGATAAAGAAATTTGCCACTATTGCCCCTACAAAAAAAATTCACTCTTAGTTGCCCCCACAACTATTTTCTTCACTCTTAATTGTCCCACTAATTTTTTTTCTACTCTTGGTTGCCCCCACATGAGCAAAATCCTAGCTCCTCCCCTGCCTTCTAACCTTAGTTCAAGATGAGGGTTTTAGGGAGGTTGATCCCGAAATTTTCCTGATTTTTTTTTCTTTGAACCTTTCTAGGATTTATCTGAATTGACCCCCGTCAAATGATCATCAAATCCAAACTGGGTTACTATGGTTAGAACTAGAAGTACTAGGATTGGCAAAATTTTCTCAAATGAATCGAAGGATCTGGTAATTTTTTTAGTCTAGATTCCAATTACAAGCTTAAAGTCATTAGACTCACGTAACTTTCAGCACTTTTGGGTAGCATACATCATCTTGTGATATATGTTACGTGAGCTTTATGGTTATCTTCCTCAACCCGGAATTCAATTCTTGATTCACTTAGTTATTTTTGGTGATTACTTGCATGCGTGTTATCTAGGTTATTTGCATTTCAATGGCTTGTGAAATCTTGTTTGGTATATTAGTTTCATTTGAGGATTTTTAACATTGGCTACTCTTGTAACCCAGGGGAAAAGGTGATTACCAAATAGACTATGTACCAGCTCCACGAGTCACTGAAGCAGATGAGACTAATGATAGAAGGTACAAAGTAGCTTTATATGTTGTTTGTGATAGTGTGTCATTATACAAGTTCCTTTTGATGTTAGAATCCTTTCTAAACTATTACTTTTAACATGAAGTTATAATAGTTAATGGAACTTCCAACTCTTTTGGAAGAGGACATGACTCACTATGAAAGACACTAGTGCCATGCTCAGTGGGTGATTCTTCCAAGAAGTTTGTTACTTCATTGTCTCAGTTGTCTAGTTGGTTGTGTTTGTCTCCCCGGTTATACCATCCAGATCTCGGTGTAGGAGATGTTATCAACAAATTTTGTGTTTGTCATACAGTTTAGAATAGTAAACTAAGTTAGCGGATTCTCAATAAGGAGAGCACAACCTAAAAAAAGCCGGAAAGGGGATTCCCACCAAAAGTCGGGATTCCCCTCTCCCATGTTTCTATCCTTAATTTTACTCTGGTTGAATCTCAAATTATTATGAATAATAAAAAAAGAAGGTTTCGATGTCTCTCTCTCTCTCTCTTTCTATATATGGGGAATGCTAACGTCTAAGACTTCATGGGGACATTAGCATTGTCCAACAAATTTTTTTTCAATAATGCCCCTCCCCGTTTTATCTTTTAGTGAAAAAGAAAAATGTGTTCTCTTACACAATACATGCTTGTTTACATAATAAATACTATGAGCATTTAAGTATTTTGAATTGAATATCTTTTTTATAGCAAATGCTTTGGCAATCAATACCAACATAATAAATGCATTTATTAATGGCATAATAAATGTATTTATTGGGTAAAAGACTAACATGTCCTTGTCTTTTTCACTAAAAGACAAAATTAGGAGGGGTATTATTGGAAAAAGAGTGTGGACAATGCTAACGTCCTCATGAGGTCTTGGATGTTAGCATTCCCCTATATATATAATCTATAAATAAAAAAAAAGGAAAAACTTGACGCCATGGACTCAGTTGAGGTTCGACTTAGTTATTTACACTTTAGATATTTTATTTTTAATTGCAAATAATAATAGATATTGTTTTATACTCCACTTTTTTGAGAGTTTAAGAATAAAATATAGATTTTTAGGAGATGGTTTTTTATAGGATTTATTTCAATTCAGTTGGGTGCAAAGATTTTTCTTGTTTTATTTTAATCTTTCTTTTCCATTTTTAGATGTTAGCTTGTTTATTTTTCTGCAACTTTTTTTGTTTTTTGAGAAAAAATTGATTGTTTTGTGCAATTGGGTTTTGATGATTTTCAATTAAATCGGATTATAATTTTTTTTTATCATACTTTTATGTAGAACTTTTGAATTGTGATGGGGATTTGAATTTTTTTATGTTTTGGTTTTCTTTTTTAATTTATCTTAGTTTCTCTAGTGATAATTTGATTTTAAATTGATGAATTTTGTTTGTGTAGAGGGTCAAATCAATAAGGCATCTGGACCCTACACGTGTCCAGATATTAGATTAGTAGGAGATCAAAACTAACTGATTTTCTCCTAAGTGGTACCCAGGACGCCCAACTCGTTTGAAGGGCAAAGTTCGAATGTCAGTTTTACCCAGTATATAAACCGAGCAGGGTAGACTTCTAAGTTGTCTTCGAATCAACTCAGATCCCTTCATTTCAAGGAAGATCCTAGGAATCAAGGGAATGGATAGTAGAGTTCGAGAGAATCTTTCCCTTCTCAGTATCCTCTCCTAAAGGTAAGGGATCCTTGCTGGAGATCCCTAAAGATCAGGGATCTCAAGGAGATTCCTTATTCGATGTGATTTCTCAGAAAGAACTATAAATAGAGGCGGCCCAGAAGAGAGGGGGTTCAAGAAATTAGAGGGTCATTACTGATTAACTAAGGAGGTGACTTTATCATTGGAGAGTTTTTGGTAGATACTACACCGGTATCACCATCGCTGATCGGAGGGAGTGAAGGACATGAGACGATTAGAGGGAGTTGAGTTGTAAGAGGTAACACGAAATCACCTCTACAGTTTGGATTCGATGGAGTAAAGAGGTAAATCAGGTTATTCTACAAGTTGAATTGTGGGGTGTAGACCTATCAAGAAAGTGGTCGGTTTTGAGTTCATATAGATTTTTTTTTTTTTTTTACCACCATTTGAAGTGTAGGAAGAAAAACTTAGATGGCTTCCACAAGAAGTTATAATACTTTGAAAAAGATTAGATGAAAACTTGAGTTTCATGAAAAATTTCTTAATTGTAATTGGTAATTAAGTTTTTGTATTAAGATTGTATTGTAATACTTATTTTGAGGGTTAAAATTCTATAAGAAATTTGAATTTGAATTATTGAATACATCATAATAGTTAGCTAACTTTAGAGTTAGACAGATATCATGAAGACTAGACTCATGTCAGCATCAACTTCAGACAAACAATGTATAAGCTAATCTAGCTTAGGATTTCCCATCATAGGTAAAGGAGAATCTTATTCAAGGTATGTAAAACAATTTTTATTGCGGCCAAATAGACCCTTTGAGTTCTAAGATCAGATTATTTGAAAGAGATATATGACAATCTCTGTTCTCTCTCTCTCTCTCACTCACTCTTTTAGTTACTTTCTATCTTCTTATAATGATTTGTAATAAAATCACTTTTCTCGAGGCAATATTTTTAGAATAATAGCTTTTCATTATGTGATGTACATTAAGCAGACATTCACCTTTTATCATTTGAAGGTTTTTATTACTTGTTCTTGTATCATTTATTTATTTATTTTTAAGTTCAAATTCCCAATGTATGTGGAAAATGTGGTATTGTTCCTCTATTGATCAACCAATAATTATATGATACTTGTAGCAAGCATGGCGATATTGACAATAATGGCAGGCAATGAATTGAACAATTGTTTAAGAGTCCATTGATCTCAATCTCAGGAATCATTGTACATCTCACGTAAACTTCGAATTTTAGTTATCAGTGAAAACAAGAGAGAAGATGATCTAAATCATCATTTTTATCGGTGTTGCTGGAGACAATAAAAGATTAAAAAAAGGAAAACTATTTAAGGAGAACAGAGAGATTATAAACAAATAATTTTTTACATGTTCAACTTGTGTGTACCTGAATAGTCGGGGCCTCGCGTGTGCCTCATACTACAATCCTTGAGGCTCAAGACTTGATTGGGTAAGCCTTTATAAACCACTTGAAGCTTAAGTTATTGATGCTAAAATGTTGCTCAAGACAGTACTTTAAACAATTCATGAGATTGTTATTTACTTGGTTCTTGTCTATAGGGAATTTCAATACCAGGATTTGCTACCTTTGGTGACTCAGTAGCTTTATATTTGGCACCTAACCCCCCCCCCCCCCCCCCCAAAAAAAAAAAAAAAAAAAAAACATTTTGGAAAGTTTGAATGATATTATGTTGTCTGAAGTCTGACTCACTAGGTTTGTAGATTGATAAGAAATGAGTGAAGGTCATATTTCATCTGGAGCTAAATGTGCATCTTGGTATCAAGTAACATTTTATGTTGCACAACCTCCATTAGTTGCCATGTGCAACGTGTTAATTACCAATTTCATTATTTGTTGATATCTTCATAGAATGAGCATGGATGAGCTGAGGATGTTGAGATGGATGAGTGGTAAGCCTGGGAAAGACAAATTTGGAAATGGGTTTGTTCTAGGGAACTAGGAATTGCATTACTTGGACATAAAATGAGGGAAAGTTTTTTGAGAAGATTTTAGCAATTGTGAAGAAGCCAGTAATAGAATCAATAAGGAGGTGGATTTTGGTGCAAGTTGAAGAATCTAGAAGGGCAAGAGGAAGACCGGAAATGGCATTGGTGGTAGCAAGAAAACATTTGAAGGAACACACCTTGATTGTAGATAGGGTTCATTATAGAGATAAATGGCAAAATATGATTCATGCTACTGTCCCAAATAATTGGGATCAGGTGTAGATTATAATAGTCTTCCAGCTAGGGAAGTGGCATCATGTTCTCTCCGGCAATAGTGATAGAGTGCACTCAAGTTTAGTGCTTTAGTTTTTTCTTAGCATTTTTTGGACACCTAGGCCATATTATGTCCAAACATAACCGATTATCTTAGATATTCATGGTGCTAATGGAGTTCAATAAATTAGGCTTGCATTTGTACTAAAGGAACACTTGTATGTTTTGAAATATGGACCTTTTAGTTTACCCCTTTTAGGAAAATTTGAAGGCATATGGACCTTTTTGTTACCCCCTTTTAGGAAAATTTTCTAGTAATCGACAATGATATATATATAATAATAGTTTATTACTTCTTTCTTTAAGGTCATTGCAGAGAGCACTTGATAGAAGACTCTATCTCCTCCTGTATGGTAGCACGTATGAATCTCCTGCAGGAAAGCCTGTTTGGCATTTTCCTGAAAAGGTTTATGAAGATGAAGGGACAATGCGTAAGGTAATACTCATAATTTTGTTTTTTGTTTTTTTTTTTCCTGAATTTGTAGCTTCTGGATACCCAATTTTAAATCCTTGATTTGCAGTGTGCAGAGTCAGCATTGAAAGCTGTTATTGGAGACCTCTCTCACACGTACTTTGTTGGGAATGCTCCTTTTGCTCATATGGTTATACAGCCAACAGAGGATGTGTCTGGACTTCAACCTTTAAAGGTATTTTTTGTTTTAACCCTACCTTCCTTTGTAAGTGTTATGGGTTGCAAACAAGAAGCATTCGTACCTTTGTGGTGTTGCAGAAGTGCGTACTTTACTTGTTAATTCCTATTTACCTTATTGGCTTGTATGGTTTTGAGTATCTATCTTAGCAAATAGTTGTATTTTCTGAATTTTTTTTCTTCTGTCAGCGATTCTTTTTCAAGTCTCAAGTAATTAGTACCAACAAGTATCAGATCAAGAAGTGTGAGGATTATGTCTGGGTGACCAAGGATGAATTAATGGAGTATTTTCCAGAGCAAGCTGCTTTCCTCAACAAAATGATCATCAGCTGAGACTTTTATTATTATTCCCATTCTCCAAGCTTTCATTAGCATTTTGAGAACCATTGTTTTGCACTACAACGTTTGTTTGCAAAGAAAGCTTGTTCTTCCGTTCTAGACATAAGCATGGAGATCATAACCGTGTCTAAATTAAACTGTGAAATGTCTTGGGTTTTTCGGGAAATCCAATTTTTGATTAAATGTTCCTTTCATGGTTCAGATAGGAGTGTATTGTTGTTGAATAAAAGCAATTTATCACATATCAGCTTGTTTTCAAGCGTTCTGCAATTATTTGAGAAATTAGTCCTCTGCAAGAATTTGCCATTCGATACTACCCTACAATCACTTGAGGATGAGTCGTGCTGGAGTGACCTCAATGGGGGACACCTTGATGTGGTTGCTCGCGCATGTCCGTAGATCGTATCTTGGAGAAAAGGCATCTATAGGCATGTGCGAGCCACTTCATCAAGATGATGTCCCTCCCACTGAGGTCACTCCAACATTAATCTATGAGGATGTATGTATAGGGTAAGGTTGAGTGGTAAAATTTGTCCAATTTGATTTAAGAGAGTCAGATTGGGCTGATTTTTTTTTTAGGATCTTTATGTTGTGATCATCCTTACAAAAAAAAATCAGCCCAATCCAAAACTTTTAACCCCATCAAAAGTGATTTACAAATTAATAATAAAAAAAATAATGGTTCATAACTCTAAATAACTTTTGATGGGGTTAGAAGTTTTAGATTGGATTGATATTTTGGGATGATGATCTCACCATATACGGGTCTTGTTCCACAGCCAACAACAGGGAGTCAAAATTTGTCTTATGAGACTTAAAACTTTTGGATTGGGTTGATTTTTTGGGAGGGTGATCTTAGTGACATTATTATCACAAAAAATTAATCTAATCTGAAATTTCTAATCTCATAAAAAGTGATTTACAAATTAAAGGTACCAAATCGAGGTCCACTTTTAATAGGGTTAGAAGTTTCAAATTGGGTTGATATTTTTGTAAAGAGGATCTCCTTATCATAGAGGTCATCCTCACAAAAGTCTGCCCAATCTGAAACTTATAACTAATATAAGACAGTCCGCGGGATCAAACAAAATCAGTCCAAGCAATCTGAAACTTTTAATCCCATCAAAAATTGTTTACACATCCACCTGAGCAATGTTGTTTGACATGATGAAAATTTGAACGTAGCTTCAGCATTTTCCAATAGAGGCATGTCATCAAATTTGAGAATAAAATATTCACCAAATCAGGAAAAAAAAAATCTACCGTTAAGTTGGAATCTACGCCCGGTTATATTAATCAAGCAATCTATACGATAGGTGTGCCACTCCTGAGTCCTGCCAACGGTTGAAGCTACAAAACAAATGATTATTGAAACGGCCGTTACAGAATCCGTTAGTCTACTAACGGCAATACTGACTTTATTTTGTGCAATGCCTTTTGTCGCCGTCTGTAAGGGGAAAGAAACTGCTAACCGTCCAAAATCCAAATTACTATTCACGAATATAAAAATTACAAAAATAAAAAACAAATATATCACCTTTTCCAATGAGGGAGTCCGAGGAAAAATCCAAATTTGTTTTTCCTGCAAAATCCAGGCTGCTTCGGCTCTATCAGTAAACTATTTGTTAGATTGAAGCTTTGTGGTCGTCCTCTTAGCAAAGCCCTGTTTTTGTCACCTCTATATATCTATATATATATATATGTATATATATATATATATATATATATATATACATATACTAAAAACAAAATATATATACATATATATATATACATATACTAAAAACAAAACAAAACAAACACTCACAACTTTGGAATGAGAGATGAAAGTCACAACTTTGGAATGAGAGATGAAAGTGGTATAAAAGAAAACTTGACCATCTAAGATGGGTATCTCAACTTCTTCTTGTAACTTCTCTGCTACTTTTAGGCCTTGGTCATCTTCAGCTCCAAATTTAACTTTGCCTCTAAATTTACCATTTTCTTATATTATATGTGAGTTTATAAGCTTATACCTTAAACATGGTCTATGCAGAAGTAGCTCTTTGTAATCCTATCAAGTTTATCATTTCAAGGGTTTTATAGTTCATGAATTGGTAATCTTTTAAGTTACATTCTGTTTTAAATTTTGTACCAAGGCAATGTATATGTGAATAATAAAATAGTTTTTTTTTAATAGGTTGTGGAGTGGAGCTCATTAAAGGTTTTGTAAGTGAGTGTTGGATGTAAATTAATGTTTGCCTGGCTCCCTGGATGCCATCTAAGAAGATTGTCAAAGAGTGTTTTTACTCTTCCTAGTTGGCATCAGGGGAGTCATGCAGACACCCACCCAACAACAAATAGACAAGGCAGCACTGATTTCAGGTGCAATATATCTATCTAAACATCATCACTTCTTCCTCCTCTTGTGAATTTCATTTAATTTTTCATTATTTATCAATCTACTTTTGTTCCATATTTATTTCCAAGCCTCCAATTTTCATTTAAAAAAAAAAAAATTAGAAACAATAAATTAAGGGTGAATTCCAACTTATATATATACATTAGTTCATATTTCATCACACACATATACATATGTCCTACAAGTATTCTTGTATATGGTTTTTTTTTAATCCCAGATACTGAGGTCTTCCACATTAACCCAATTTCACCATTCAACACTATTTTTAGTGACAATGACATCCTTCCATGTTTTGCTTAATATTTGAGATAAGTCACTATGTTTTCAAATTGGTGACATGCCCTACTTTGTACAGAAATCGATCCAAGAAAAATATAAAGGAAATAAACCAACACGAGCACACAAAGAAACACAGATTTTCGTGACTCCCTCAAGATTGAGGTATGTCCACGGATCTACACCAATTCCACTATAAAGAGAAATCTCTTTGTCATTGATTACATCCTTTCACCAGTTAAGATAAAGAAATACCCTTTGAAAAATTAGTTTACCTATGAAAATTTGTGGATTAATGATTAACAATATTCCTTGCTGACTACTACAAACCATAACACCCTTGACCTCTTTATTTTCTTATAAATTAATAAAAAATGATCTCAATGTTGGAAAAATCTGTAGTATTTTTCCAGATTTTTGTGACCAAGTGGGTCTATTTGAGTTGCGATTTAAGTGGGTCTCATACTTTATTTGAGGCGAGACCACTTGAAAATTTATTCTTCTCATTGAAGAGAATAATTTTATTTATTTAGTTATCAAAAATCGTTTTTGAGTGAATAAAAAATCAGCTCCAAACAATCTCTACTAGCCATGGTTTGTTATATGTGGTTTGTAGAAGTATTGAGTTTATTAATGAAACTCCTTAATTTCACATCGGATAGGAATAAGAAAATTGTCTTGTTTTTATACAGAACTTCCCATATCACTTAAGTAAATATGAGAAAGAGACTTAGATAAGCCCACGCACGGGCAAGGGGCCCATTGGTTCAAGAAGGACTTAAACCATTGGTCCAAAAATTCCTTAATACATGTTTACGCATATGATGTGTATGCACAGGAGGGTGCAAATTTTGACAATTTGATTTCATGTGGGTGTGAGCCACAGGCCTTTTTGTTAATTTATGTGTTGGGCTTGGGCTTAATTTGAATTTTCTTTTGAAAGGTACACCCCTTACTTAATTCCTATCACGTTTTCCGTGAGCACCTGTTCATCCAGTAAGGACACTTCTTTTGGTTTTTAGGTTGTTTCTTATGAGACACATTTCATTTTCTAAGAGACATCATGTCTCTTAGAACCTTCTATTTTCAAGAGACATCATGTCTCTTATTATTCTATAAATAAGCTATTTCAACCTTAGTTTTTTTATTCAAAAATTTTCTATTCTCTTTTATTTTAACTTACATTCTGATTTCTCGTCAACATTCCTTGAAAGTACAAACTTAGTGTTTGGTTCACTAGACGTGTAGATTGAAGTGTTGCCTCTGCAAATGTGATTGTTGTATCTTGGGAGACAATTGTTCATTGATCCGTGGGCACCAAACTGTGAGAACAAAATTATCTTAAGGACATTGTGATCAACACAAGCCTCGATCAATCTTTATTTTGTTCGATTCTCAGGTATCTACTGATTAACACTCAATGTCATTATTTTCAACCTATAAATTAAAACCCTTTGTTTTTTCTTCCCAAAACTAGTTCATCAAACTCTTCAACCTCTTTGATAAATTATTTTTAATCTATTGAACCTCATCTTCAATCCAAAATTTTCAATCTTATTTTAATCCTAGTAGAAAACTTTTGATTTCTCCATATAAAATTCCATAATCACTAGCTTCAAAATTCCGATCTTGATCTTAAGGCTTTTTTAAAGGTTGAAGTAGATAGAATCTCAATCAATGGTGAAGAGTAGGATAGAAATTTTATCGTATGGGGAATATTTTTTTACTAGTTCACTAGCCCTTGAAAATTTGAGTCCCAATACATAGTATAAATTGTCTTGATCAACACATGGGTGGGACACCCAATCAGCTATGCAAAGAAAATGTGAGAATCATGTGAGGCACCTCATTATCTACTTTCTAGCGTGCATGGTCTGCCTGCCATACATGGTTTAAAATCTTGTCCAATTCGTCTCGGTATGGTCCACCAACAAGATACATAGACAAGTCAAACGTATCAAACGAGATGTCAAAATGAGTTTTAAAACCATGCTGCCATAATAAAGTTGTGATATTTCACTACAGCCTTGAGAAATGGAACAAAGTCACTCCTAGAAGACAAAAGGATGGATACGTAGGGACAAAGTTAGTGTCTATTCTACAAATTCATCTAAACTGAACTAAACTACTGGGACACCACACTCACCAGTCACCAATATTGATACTAACTCAATCCAACAAATTTATATCCATATATATAATTAAGGAGACACCATAAGGAATAATGTTGCAAATATAATTGTGGCTAAGATCACATCATAAGAGAAATGACTTTTAAACTAGCAACCCATTCAAAGCTCAATTAATGAATCGGATGGATATATCTAAGCCTCAACAAGGGTGAATTCTATGTAGACAAATGCCAAAAATTTCAAAATCATGTCCACTTTCCTTACATGAGGGATGGTCCTACTTGATTGAAACTTACAATAATATCAATTGCACACCATCGCATAATTACAAGATGCGTACATCTCATATCTTTCCAACTACTCAAAGGAAATCAAGAGGAAAGAAGTGACAATATAGAAGCTAAGGATAAACTTGTCGAATCAGGTCAACAGGCTAAGTCTCCTTGCAATCACACTATATGATGGATCCTGCCTAGAAGATCTTCTTGGCCTGCATGTTTGTTATGTGTAATGTATGGTGGAGAATTATTCCTTGTAAGTTAACCAATAGAATTGATGGGATTCTTTCAATATAAATACACTAATAAGATCATAGAATTTAAACACGAATTAATGGAAACTTAACAAATGTCTAATTAATTAGTGCATTTTTGTCTGAAGAACGGATTAAGCCAATCTTGACTTCGAATAATTTCTTTTATATATTAGACAGTCAATCTTGTTATCCAAACAATCAAAACAAAGATAACAAGGGAGTTCCATCCCAATCCCTAATATACACAACAAAACAATATACCACATCCACATCTAATAGAATTTGAAAAAAAAAAAAAAAAAACCCTTAATAGAATTCTTATTCATCATGAAAATTAGAGTTGAAGTAGTTATGTGGCATTACATGAAATTTTTATTTCATATTAATAAATGTTTCTCTTTTGAAAACGTCCCAAACAAGGCTCATCCAAACCAAGATATTTCCCAAGTATTTACTATCTATACCGAGTAGAATCACTCCTTAATTTCCTAGCAACAGCCCATGTATTTAAGTCTCAGTGGAGCACATAGAGTAATTAGATGGTCATGATAGGCGTAAATCAGTAAATTAATATATATATATATATATATATATATATATATATATATAAGTAAAAATGAAGTACTGAAAATGCACACACAAAAAATCATGTTTATCCTATAATTTATTATATATATATATATATATATATATAAAAAGGTAAAAATGAAGTACTGAAAATACACACACAAAAAATCATGTTTATCCTATAATTTATTATATATATATATATATATATATATATATATATATATATATATATATATATATAAAGGTAAAAATGAAGTACTGAAAATACACATACAAAAAATCATGTTTATCCTATAATTTATTATTTATATATATATATATATATATATATATAAGTAAAAATGAAGTACTCAAAATGCACACACACAAAAAAATCATGTTTATCCTATTATTTTATTTTATTTTGTCTTAGATTGAGAGAGAAGGAGAATTCTAAAGAGTTTGGTGTGAGTTAGAGGCAACAAATTGTTATATCACAAATACAAATGTTTGATGTCACCTTGTGTAAGCCTTGTGAAGTGCCTTTCACGTCAACTTATCTTATAGGATCTTTTGGAGGAGGTACATGTGAATATTTAACTTGGTGGGTGGCTTCCATTTATTATAGATTTGATAATATATCTTTTTATAATGAGTCCAACTAGCTTTACTAAGTTAATTAATAAGGATTTTCACCCTTACTAAGGGTCCTTGGATACACTTTGTGGCATTTAAAAACATAATTTGATAGTTCAAGGTTGTAGAGGACAAAATTCTATGAACTTTGAATTTTCTTTTTCAAAAAATATTATTTTTCACTATTGAATTTTATTTTAAGTTTAAGAATTATGTGGAAATTTGGTAGCTATTCATTTTTAAAACCTTGGATTAAATTTAAAAATATATATATATATATATATATATATTATTATCATTATTTTTGAATTTTTGAGTTTTTTTTAATGTAATTTAAAGGATTAGATTGTTGGATTAATGTGGTAATCTATTTGAGCAAAACAACCCCTTTGTAAGGCAAAAAATCTTTACTACGTAGAATAAGTATTATTAAAAAAATTGAGGTTAAGGAAAGTAAAAAATATTAATAAAAAAAAAAATTGGGTTAAAAGGATAAAAGAGAAAATATAATAAAATTAGAGGGATAAAAAGTAAAAACAATAAAGTAGCCCCCACAAAAATTGTAACTCAATAAGATGTTTATCCTTATATAATTAGAGCTAGATGAGTAAGTTATACCTGACAAAACCGTGGCAATTGTGGGTCATATAATTGTATTTTATTATATAAATATATTTCATTTATAGGCCTATAATAAGATTTGTGAATATCTGCTCCATGAATTATATCAAACTCATTCTCCAAGAGAAAAAGTAGCAAAAGTAAGAAACCTTTTGCTTACCATTTATTAGTGTCTTTCTAATAATACTAATTGAAGTATATTTGTAAGAGAGCTTCTATTGCCACAACAACTTTTGCTAATGCCACCCAAAGATGTGTGCTAATTCTTGGTGATTTACATATGTAGTGGGGTGGCATTAGCATATGTTTGGCATGGCAATAGAATCTCTCGATTTGTGATTGATAGGATTATTTAGGAAAACAATAAAAGTCAAATAGTAGTAATTAGTTAGGAAAAATTACTTAAAGGACTCTGGTAGAGAGATTTATTTCTAGATAGTTCTTAAATTTTGGGCAATAATTTGATAGTAAATATAGTACAGTTTTTATTCTTAATGATTCCTCATTGTTGGCTAGCCCACCACTTTTTATTTATTGTGGAACTCAACACTTTTTATTGGATTACACACGTAGCTCCTAAAACTTAAGAACTAACTAGAAAGAGCCCTTTTGCCAGGGTCCTTTAAGTAATTTTCCCAATTAATTAACTCATAGGGAATTACGTTTGATGAGAAAATTCAAAGCAACTTCAATTATTACTTATCGTTGGACCTTGTTTGATGAATCACAATTAATGTGACATACTGCTGAGATGGGAGAAAAAACAAAGTTTTCTACAGGCCAGGCCAGGCCAGGCCATGCCAGAGCAGGGGATTAATTTAATTTAGGCATGGCTATTCATTTGATGGAGAGCCTCAAACATTATTTATCTTTACAAAAGATAGATAGCTTTTTTTTTTTTTTTTTTTTTCAATAGGTAGAAGAATATTATTTATTAGTAAAAGGAACAAATAAATGTTTTAGGGAGGGAGAGGGACCGGACCCCTTTTTTAAGTTGTAAAATGGTTGGAATTTAGAAATCATGAAACTGATGAATTCATGTGGCTTAAGTCATAATATTTGTTTATCTTCCACTGGCACTAGCTATAGGATTAGGATTACAAGGACTTAATTAAAAAGGAAAAAAGCCAAGTAATTAGAACCAACCAGAAACCTTGAATGAATGAATGAATGAATAAATCCCCTCCATGATAACCCATATATAGTTTTGATTTGAATTGATTTGACGAATTAACTCATCACATGATAGTACAACTATCATTATCATTAGTATTGGGATGGTGAATGTCCTCATGATGATGGTAGTATTCAGAAGGCACACTAAATTGGTAAGGTGTGGTCCAAACTATAGGTATATGTGGTGCTGCTTCACTCTTCTTCTCCTCTTTCTTTTCCGCAATTGGTGTCACACTAACCAGTTCTGTGTGTCCAACTTTCTTTCTAATCAACATTGTTAGCTCTGTTGAATCGATCCCATCACCAGTAACAGCTATTTGGTTCTTATCTTGACCTTGAATCTCTGCTTTTTCAACGCCTACATCATCATTACCAAATTAATTTGCAAACAATCTAAACTCAATTTTGAAATATGTAATCTAATTTGGTTTCTTAATTTTACCTGCTAAACCAACTGCAATCTTCATAGCTTTGGTCCTGGACTTTGGGCCATTCATTGAGATCTTTATCACAATCGTTTGCTGCAACAAAATTAAAGATTTACACGAAAAATAAGCATAAAATTCTAAAATAATTTATAAACTATATTATTATATATGTTTTTGTAATTCATACCTTCATCTTATTTATCAAAGGACTTGGTGAATATGTCTGTCTGTCTGTCTGTCTCTGTTTCTTAAGAGAGGGATAGGAAGAGGAAGAGGAAGAGAAAGAGAGAGTTTTGTTTGAGTATATGACATGTACTCTGCTATATTTATAGGCCTTTATTTGAAAACAACATGACTTCTTCTTCTTCTTCAAGTTCCATGAACTTGCTTTTGATGAGATTCATTCAATATTTTTGTCCGAGGAAAAACAGCAAGGAAAGTAGTAGGGAGATAAAAGTAAGTTGGAGTTTCATCTTTCAATAGTTTGGTCATAATTAAATTAAACGCGGGTTGGGCCCATGGGTCGCCTACAACTTCTAAATTGTCTCTGGCTATTTAATTTAAATTAAACGCGGTTTGTCCTTTCTTCTAGAAAGATAGATCGGTTCCTCCTAATATCAATTTATGTAATTTTAAGAAAGATGCATATCATATCTTATCTTATGAAAGATTATATATTACCATATATTAAATTACTATCACTTAATTTTAATCTTTTTTTTTTTTTTTTTTTTATAAATGTCTAAGTATGAGACATTTATGCTCCCTTTCTATCTTTTTGATTTTTTTTTTTTTTTTTATGCAAAAAAAAAAAAAAAGAATCACAAAATTTCAAAGATCTAAAATAAGTTAAATTTTCATTATTGAAATTAATTTTAATTTTTAAATTTAGGAGATCAGTGACCATGAACCCTAGATGTCAGATCATGTGTTATTTGGTAAAACGTGGTAGTCAATGTAGACCCCGCAAGTCTATTATGCGCTAACCTAACTCTTCCTCATATTACATTTGTATGTATTAGACAAAGTTCAAGACTCAGCCCTGTGACTGTAGTGATAATCAAGCCAACCAATGAACGACTCATAACTTTAATAAAGATGTAAAAGACCAGACAGTATTTTTTGGGGTCAAAGTATGAATGCACAAGTCTTTGAGGGCTTGAACAAAGTCGTCACGCGTTCAAGGCGTGAAGAGCTTCCACGGTTGTATGTTGACAAAGTCAAATAATCAAATAGAAGAAATGACAAGTGACATATTTAAAAGAATTATTTTCCTTTAGAACAATGACCTCAAGATTGTACCTCATATGACTTTTCCCTTTTATCTCGATGAAAAGCATTCATGTTTCTTATACACTTCCATGTCAGAAAGTGAGATATGAGAAACAATATTGAAGTCACTCCAAAATTACTCTGTTCTTTATTCGTTCTATAAGACAATAAAGTTGAATATCACACCCCTAACGTGAAAGTGTATAGGAACCATAAATACTTTTCTTGAGATATGAGTGAAAAAATATCTATGGTTCCCATTCACTATCACATTATAATGTTTGATATGAGGTCCAATATTAAGGTCACTCCAACACAACTCTTAATACACTATTATTATTTTACAGAGTTGTTATTCTTACACCAATTGTATGCAATTCTTTGGTGATTTACATAAGAATAAGTATGATATTAACAAAAGTTGGTGTGCGAATGGAAACTCTCTTATTTTAGGTCTCTAAGATATTACCAACTAAAAAAATAAAATAAAAATCAATGGTTTAAAATTCGGACATGTCAATGACCCGGTTGACTGGTTGGGCAAATCCAAATCACTCTCACCCAAGGGTCAAACCAGTCCGTACAACACGTGAATTGGGCATCTTCAACCTCTTGAATAATATAAATTTCTTAGTACTTCAAAACAAATTTTTACCGTTTCCTTTCATGCCTTAGGATTTCATTTTACTTTTTCATACTTCAAAACTCAAGAATAAAATGGAATTTTGGATGTAAATTATGATGGAAATTTAGATGATAAGCCAAAGGTTTTTGTACTAGGGATTAATGTATGGTTGAAAATGATGGATTGATAGAAATCATAAAAGAAATGTATAATTTTACAAAGTTTTTCGTTATGATTTTTAATATCACATAAACTTTTGAATGGATCTACACTTTTTTTTTTATTTGGTGGATTATCTATTGAGATGGTCTGACTTAATGATTTTGTAATCGTTTCCTCTCTTTTTTTAGGGTTAATCTTCTATATTCATCGTCAACTTATTTTAAGTTGGCAACCTAATCCATTTTTTTATAAGATTACATGTATCCTTAATATAATTTATATATAAGAAAATACTTGAGTTCTAATCGAAAATAAACTCTAATATAAGAAATTTAGTTGACCAGGAATGCTCACTTTTTCTTGATCGATCATCCCACGTGCTTGACTTTTATTTATGTATTAGTAAGAGATGCTATTGTCTGCACCCGACATGCTTGACTTTGACTTGTAAGCCTTTTTCAGCGAGGAATATTTGGTGACCCAAAAACATGATCAAATCTCAAGACGATGAAATCTAGAGTACAACTTTAAGTTAGACAAGCTAGCCTTAAGGATTTATTCCATTTGAGTGTCTTTGTAATGGGAGCAACGTACGTATATAAGGGAATATCCAAACATTCCTTTAGCATTTTCCAAGATTAAAAAAAAAGGGGGGTTTATCAAGGGAGTCTGTTTTGGTTTAATTTTATGTTAATCCATTTTACTTACTACTCCTTAGATTTCCTCTCATCCATTGATGGAGATTCTCAAACCATGTTTCAGGTTACAGATTTTCTCTTTTGGTCAGACTACGTTGCCAGTCATAAATGTTCATGCTTATAGTTTCAAATCCACTATTAGCTGTAATCGTTTAGGTTAGTCTCACCCTTGATGACATTTAATTTTTAGGTTTTGTTTTGGATCTTTTAAATTCAATATAGGGCAATATAATTGATCTACGGTTAGATTCCATTTAAATAGAGAAACTGAGTATAAGTTAGTTACTTAACACTTCAACAAAGGAATTTTGGTGTTTATACCAAGTGGCACTCTCTCAATTGTCTAACTGAACTACAGGGATCTAAAGGAAGTAAGTGTCACAAGGGCTCAGGCTTAAACCCATAGCTCAATTAATTTGACATATTACAAAGCAACTTCTAGGTCGTGGATTCAAGAGTCGAGTTTACCCTTTAAAAAAAAATGGTATAGTATGCACCTAGGGTGGATGATTGAAATCCTCCTCCCATACCTCAATACTTGCCACATAAGCCATAATTCAAGGAAATTTTTTGAAAAAGTGATTTTAGACATTAATTTCTTGATTTGCATGTGCTGAGGTGTGGGAGGAGGGTTTCTAATCCTCCACCTTGGGTGCATATAAAAACAAATAATTACCAAAGTCGATCCACTCCCCACGTTTTCCCACTATTTCCGGTATGTTATCCTAAAACACGATTTTTCTCAATACACTTGTCATCATGCCATTTGTTTAGCACCTTAGCATTACATACAGAGAAATATAAAGGGAAATATATGTATAATCATTTTTTTTATAATGTTTTTCTTTGATCTCGACAAGCATCACTTCTCAACAAGAAATATAAAGAGAAAAAGCTAGTCTTACACTGATATCTTAATAAGTGTCATTGGGCCCACTTGGATTACCATAGTCGCAACCCAGCACTAGTCTTCTATATTTTATGGAAAAAATCTCGGATCTAAAAGAAATTTAAAAAAAATATATTATTTTTGATCTTGATTCAAGATATTGAAAATGGACGATTACTAAACTCTCAAATTTAAAATAAAAATTCAAAGATGAAAAATAAGGTTTTTTTCAAATAAAAAAAAAAGGGAAAAAAAATCAAAGTAAGAAATTTGTCCTATACAAGCTTGTTGGGGTGGCATCATATCATGGTTTTTTCTTTTCTTTTCTTGTTCTGTCTTTTACACATGGAGAACAGGGCATCAATTTCGAGGACAATCAAAACAGGGTTTCTTGTACTTTCTGTTACGTCAATTTGCCCTCACGATCCTATTTGGAGAGGGGACAAAACCTTGAAAAACAACTTCAATAAAAAAAATAAAAAACAAGAGAACCCATAGATCATCTATTTGTTTAACTTCAAGTAGGAACACATGGAAGTTCCAAAGACTTGAAAAATTCAGAGTTACTACATCCAATTCAATCCTTTTTTATGAAAACAAAAGTCTTGGAGTGGGGAACTGCTTTGATCAATTTCTTGTAGGGAGAAAGTAAGTAACTCACATGATAGTGCAACCATTATTATTATTGCAGTGGGGAACCTCATAGTAGCAGTAAGGAGTAGGCACACCAGATGTCCAAACCATGGTCGCTACTTCAGTACTCTTCTTCTCTTCATCCTTAACAGGTGTCACACTAATCAGCTCTGCGTATCCAACTTTCTTCCTAATCAACTTTGTTAGCTTTGTTGAATCGATTTCATTACCAGTTATTGATATTTGGTTCTTTTCATCCCCTTTTACCTCTGCTTTTTCAACACCTGCAAAGCCATACAGTAGTTATCAAAGTCAAACACCATTTGCATCGACTGACTCACTGAGTCAACGCAATTCAAAATATATGTATATTCTTAATTATTAATTACCAGGTACACTAACTGCAATCTTGAGAGCTTTTTTCCTGTACTTTGGGACATCCATGGGAGCTTTCATCATTATCAGTCGCTGCAACCGACGGATTATCTTCACAACTTTGGACCTCGAGTTTGGGCCATTCATCGAGATTTTCATCACAATTGTTTGCTGCAACCAAAGTATATTACCATCAACTATTTAGAATTAGACAAGCATATATATAATTCACACACACATATATAAATATAGAATCCTGCTCATATATGTTTTATAATTCATACCTTCATCTTCTTAATGGAACAGTCGATCTTGGTGAAGATAGTTTATTATAGAGGGATTAGATGTTACACTTACACCGGATTAACTATACTCTCTCTCTCTCTCTCTCTCTTTCTCTCTTACTATGTGCACCTAGTCACACGTCCTTGGCTCTATTTATAGGCGTCACCAAGTAATGGACCCCTTGGACTTGGTTGGAATTTTCAAGTTTTGGGGTTATCCTCTATTATAAAAAGACTATATGTTTACTTTCATTCATTCAATATTTTTTTTCCTGTAAAGGAGGGGTTAACTAAAGCTTGTGTTTGAACTTTGAAGAGTCATACTTGATGCCATGGCCCATTGACCCCCCCAACTAGAGATGTCTCGCTAATGAAAGAACGATTGAGATTGGGTGGTGGGTCATTAAGCATAGTTAGTAATTTTTCCAACAATTCATGAATTATACATGGATTTTCTGAAGAGTCGTGTGACTTCATTGGACACTGTGTTCAACACTGTACTGACCTGATAGTGCCCACATAGCCATAGATTTATTTCCTCAAGATACAATTAAAATGTCCTACGCTTCTAATTCTGCAGAGTGTTGAACACAATAACCAACCAAGTCAGTTCAACATTTTCCTTTTCTGAATAATGTGAGAATTCCTCAAAAAAAATCACCATCATTTACAAATTATATATGATTTGCTAATCAAATCAAGAAAGCTACTATTACCACACCAATTCCTATGTAAATCACCAACGAATTGCAACTCTCTAAATTACACAACTTGGTGAAAAGATTGGTCAAAACATTGAGTCCTACTTTAACCGACTCCGCTGTTGATTTGATCTAGCCAGAGTCATGGACGAGTCAAATTTCTAACATAAATGATTGGGTAGTATTTGTTAAGTGTGAAACCGCAACTCTTCCGATTCACATTAATTGAAAGAGTCCTGTGGCATACTCAATCGACTCCCTGACAGTTGGTGTGGCAATAGCAACTCTCTAAATTAAACTACTTGGTGAAAAGACAGGTCAAAACATGAGTCCTAATTTAACCGACTCAGCTGTTGATTTGATCCAGCCAGAGTCATGGATGAGCTAAACTTCAAATATAAATGATAAAGTAGTATTTGTCAAGCGTGAAACCCGGCAAATTTTCTGATTCACATTAATTGAAAGAGTCCTGATAATATAACTCGCCAGGTGGTATATTCAATTGACTCCTTACATGGACAAGGTTGGGAATTGTAGATCTGTATGTCTTGGGATACACTGTTCCATCGAAATATACTTTTTTTTTATGGGGAAGTGAAATCGTGTATCTTGAAATACATAAGTCTACAATTCTCGAACTTGTCATGTTAAGGAATCGATTGACCATGCCACGTGACAAGGCCTATTATTACGACTCTAATTGAAAAGATAGGTAAAAACATGAGTCCTAATTAATTGATTTGATCTTTTTCATGAAGTTAGTTTATTATGGAGGCGTTCGGTGTATTTGGATGTTACACCACTAGATTAACTTCTTACTCTCTCTCTCTCTCTCTCTCACATATGTGCACTGAGTCACTCGTAATTTGCTTTATTCATGGGCCTCACCAAATTTTGGAATTTGGTTGAAGTATGGGAAGGACCCTAATTATTTTTGTGGAACTTATGTTTGCTTGGCTCCTATATATGCTTTTTTGCTGAGTCTGATAAAGATTTATGTTTTTTTTTCACGTGATGAAAGAGGATATTCATTCAATATTTTTTTCCTGGAAAGGGAAGGTTAAATAAAATAGGTATTTGATTTTGAAGGGTCGTCATCCTTCATGCCATGGCCCATTGGCCCAACAAGAGAGATATCTCGCTATTTCTAGATGTAAGAACGATTGAGATGGGTTGGGTCATCATATGCATCATTATTAATTCTTCGAACAATTCATGAATTATACACGGATTATTTGATACATTTATTGATTTTTAATTGATTTAATCTAGCTAATACCAAGTCATCGAACATGACAAAATAAACTTCAAAATATAAATGATGAAATAGTATTTGTCAAGTGTGAAATGGCAAGTAAGAATTAAATTCCTTGGTCCTGGACTGGTCCCTCATAATTAGTCACCATGCGCTGAAGACCTTTGACGATTGTTTTAATAAATAATAATAATAATCGGATAGTAGGGACCAAACTTAACTACCCTAATAAATTTTTTTTTTCTTTTTAAAAGTCTTCTTTAAGGTTATTTTATTGATTGATTGCAATGTTGACTGGACAGATCCAACGTTCTTAAACTTACCAAATCCAAAATAATTATTAGGAATCAATGAATCATATATAATATGACGAGGCTTTCTAATTTTGAATTGTAATTTTAAGCATCATAATAAACTTTTGCATGTAATTGATTTTATGTAGCAAAGGCCTATCAAATATCGAGAAAATTTATAAAATCGTTAAGTGGCAACCAAACACCTGGAAATTTATATATGTTGTAAGGATAACGAAGGGGTCACATAAGAGAATAATTGAGATGATAAGAGTGATTAGGTATGTTTTTCAAGTCATCACTTTGAAATTCTATATGTCATTTTTGAATAAAATTAATATGTAAGATTTATGAGTGGTCAATATCAAGGAATAATTCTATTTCGTAAGGGGTGGGAATTGGAAAGACCCTGAGTCATATTTTAAAAAATGAAGATATAAAATAAAAATATAAGGTCCTCATGGGTATCTTTCCTTAAGTTATCTTGAGTTCTTGACTTGTCTAGACCTTAACTTTGTTTTGTCTAACTTAGTGGTAGCCAATATTGGGTTAGAAGAATCCAAGGGGTAATTAATATTGGGTTAGACGAATCCAAGGGGTAATTTATAGTGGTAGCCAATATTGGGTAGAAGAATCCAAGGGGTAATTAATAGTACGATATGTCTGTTAAAGGTGTGAAAACTGTTAAATGTTTTTAGGCCCCAAATTGTTGATAAAATTACATATTATCGATAACATTTATAAATTTATTTATAGCATCCAATTTAGAAGCAGTTGATAGTTAGTTAAATGCTTGGGGACCATCATCTTTTGAGTGGTCTGGCTTTGTGTTTATCGGTAGAGATATAACAATTTGAAGATGATATGATATTTATTATTTTAAAATGTATTTATTATTTTATCTTTTAATATGAAGAAGAAAGATCACAAAATGTATTTTATAAAAGGGTGTTGTTAACTTGTGCCCTAAGGATATATGTTAAGATATATTAAATACACTTCCAAAATTTATTAAATGCTCATCTTTATTGAAAAAGGTAAGGTTATTTTTATTTTCTCATATTGAATATTTTTAATGTACATAATAATTGCTTATGCATAACTGTTATAATTACTATCTATAAAAATGTCAATGAGATTTTTAATATTATAAAACATATCATTTTATCACAGTGCTCATAGAGGCTCCCTTGCGTACAACATCAAGTCTCAAAGAGTAGTTTCGTAAATAAGGGCTGCGGGCTCATGTGATTGGTGGATCCCAGATTTTTGTGAGCTAAAAAATTTTCTTCCATAGGTATTAAAATACTCTCAAGTCTCTATCAATACATTGGTGGATAATTATAATTATTAACTGGTGGATCCAACTATATTATTGAATTGTGTGGCTCACTTAGCTTCTAATCCTCTTTGTTTGTGTATTTGTTAGATCCTAATTAAGAATAAGAGAGTCCACCATCGATCAGGATCTGAATGGATGGGCTTGGATGATTATATACATAGGGTCCTGTTCAGTGCCCTACTATTTGCCAAACAGTTTGACAAATATTTTCGGACCGTTTGATATAATGCGACCTGACGGACGCGACTAAATATCGATGCGATTTAACTTAAATAGTATAACTTATATATATTACAGCGACATCCCTTTAAAATTCACATTTGACAGCATTGACTGGGTTTTAGATCTTCAACCACCATTGAATATGAGTAGTACGGATCTTGGTAGTAGTTTAGGATTTGTTCAACTGCTGGATTTTCATCTTTGCTCTTCTTTTTTTTCTTCCTTCACCTCTCCAACACTAATTATAATTGCATGTCCAACATTCTTCTTCAAACGTGACGTTAATTTAACGGAGTCCACTCCATCTCCAATTACTACCAGTTGATCTTTCTCCGCTCCATCCAACATTACCGAGTCCACATCTGTGTATCAAAAACTTTCATCACAAATTAACTTTTTAACTGTGGTCAACGTATGCTATACATACATCTTAAGAAACAATTAGTTTTTTTTTTTTTTTTTTTATATATATATATATATTATTATTGGTTGAAATATCTGAAATGTGAGTGCTTTTAAAAGGGGTATGATCCCATGAATCTAACTTTGTGGGAATTGAAAGAGACCCCCCGTGTGATGCAATTTCATAGAACAGTAGATCATTTGCCTCATGATACATTTAAAAAAAAAAAGATGTATTGTGATTTTCATAATAAAGAAAGATGATATGAGATTTAACAAAATCCCATTAATTGACCAGTCGTATAAGACCTTCAATACATGCGGGACCAATTGGTTGATTGGGGATTTGTAAAATCCTAGATTTCAATCCGAATCAATTTTCCTTGAGCAAAAAATTTAGGAGTATGTTTGATTGCACATGGAAAATAGGGTGAAAAATTAATTTTGCATGGAAAATGATATTTTTCAAGTGTTTGATTTCACATGAAAATGAAAATTCATTTTTCACCCCAATTAAAAAATCCACAAAAACATGGATTTCACTTTCCCACCCATATGGGTGGGAAAATGAAATTCACCAATATTTTCCATCTCCAATTCTTTCCTACCATCACCATTACATTAATCTCGTCGTTGCTGTCGTCACCATCACCGTCGCTGTTGTCACCATCACCGTCGTCATCGGCTCCGTCTCCGACCACCTTCTCTTTCTCTCTCTCTTCTTTTTCTTCTCCATCCCTCACCTCCTTCGCCACCACCACGTTTTCCCCCCATATTCCTCATTTACCATCGTCGCCGTCGCCACATCCTCCCCCCTCCCTTTTCCTCGTCATCTTCTTCTTCCTTTCCCCCTCCTCTCATCTTCTTCCTCCTTCTCCTCTTATTCTTTTTTCTTATATTTTTTCCATGATTTTCTCAAAGTAAAATCAAACAATAGAATTTGATTTTCCAACCCTACCTATTTTTCACAATTATTTTTCCATGAATTTCAAATACCATAGAAAGTGTCTTTCCATGCAATCAAACATACCCTAAGTTTTTCCTCCATAAAATATAGAAGGGTGAGTATTGTCGACAGATCTATATTAATTAATATTTTAAACTTACAAAAATATTTGCACTTATTTATAAGTAAAGTGCTGATTTTCTAATTAGAAAGTCTTCACTCAATCAATACTTCGTTGATGTGACACAAATGCAAAATCATAGATCATTTTTTCTCAAGATACACAATTGCACATTCCCATAAAAGATGTGTAGTTGTGTATGTCGAGGAAAAAGATTTATGGTTCCGTGTCTGTGCCACATTAATCGAGTATTGCCTAAGTGAAGATGTTCTAATTAGAAAATCATTATTCTTATAAATAATAATATAAAATAAATGAAGAATTTTATCTTTTACAATTCATTAATATTTTTTTTTTCACAAAGTTAACAATACTTTTTTCTCTCAAAAATCCTATCTTAAAAATGGAACTTTTCCAAAATCTTATAGTTTTGATCAAGTTTTAGTTGAACCATTAATTACTCCCGATGGAAGAAATGAATGATTTTGCAAAAAATAGGTTTGGTTTTCCAGGAATTGAAATGAGTTTTATATAATATTTTGTTCAACCCACTTGAACCACTATTTGATCTGGTTTTAGAAACAAAGGTATAATTGTGCATGGGTGTTTTGTATTTAGTTTGGGGATACAGAAATTATTTGTGTTTATAAAAATATTTACGTAATCAAGTCGATAGGGTTTTCTAGTTGAGGAAAACAAATAGGGTTACCGCGAAAAAAAAAAAAGGTGTAAATAACAATTTTGTGAATTGAATATAAAGATATTTATGCTATTACAGAAGTCTCAATTAGCTTTGCAAAATATCAAGCGTATCCACATTTTGCTGAATATTTTAGATGCCCTCTTATGTTTTCAAACTGAATACCTTGACCTGGGTCTACACAAGAAAACCAATCAAAAAAATAGTCCAGATCGTATGCACCTAGGGTGGACGATTGAAACCCTCCTCCCATACCTCAATACTTACCACATAAGTCACAATCCAAAGAAATTTTCAAAAAGAGCGATTTAGACATTAATTTTTTGATTTGTGACTTAAGTAGTATGTGTTGAGGTGTGGGAAGAGGGTTTCCAATCCTTCACCTTGGGTGCATATAAAAAAAATAAGTGCCACAAAGTCGATTCTTTCCCCCATGTTTTTCCACTATTTCCTGTATGTTATCTTAAAACACTATTTTTCTTAATACACGTGTCATGGTGCCATTGATTCAGCACCTTAGCATTATTTTTCCTTAACAAGAGTCTTTATTCGTCAACCCATGGTCTCCCACAATTTTCTCTTCGCCTAATCAATCACTCTGATTCATTCAGCGGTGTAACTACATGGAGACCAATGGACAACGTAGCCCCCACAATTTTTCTTTTAAATACTATATATATATATATATATATATATACTACATGAGTCTTAATTAATTGATTTGATCTTTTTCATGTAGTTAATCTATTATGGAAGGATTAGGTCTCTCTCTCTCTCTCTATTATGGAGGGGTCCGGTGTCTTTTAGGTTGTTACACCTCTCTCTCTCTCTCTCTCTCTCTCTCTCTCTCATATGTGCACCGAGTCACACGTTATTTGATTTATGGAAATTTGATTAGAAATATGGGAAGGACTTGTGGAATTTATTTTTGGTTGGCCCCTCTGATAAAGACTATATATGTTATTTTTTGCTGTCTGATGTCTTTCCTTCACGTGATAAAAGAAGATATTCATTCAACATATGTTTTTTTGTGGAAAGGAAAGATTAAATAAAGTTGGTATTTGAATTTGAAGGGTCGTCATACTTCATGCCATGGCCCAATGGCCCAACTAGAGAGATATCTCACTATTTCTAGACGTAAGAACGATTGAGTGGGTTGGTTCATCATATGCATCATTAGTAATTCTTCAAACAATTCATGAATTATACATGCATTATTTGACACATTCATTGATTTTTTTTTCTTCTTCTAATTATTTATGATTTATTAATTAAATTAAAAAACTTTGTCAAAAGATAGGTAAAAACGTGAGTCCTAATTTAACTGACTCAGTTTCCAGAATTTAATTGATTTTATCTAAGCCAATAGCAAGTCATCTAACAAGACAAAATAAACTTCAAAATATATAAATGATGAAATAGTATTTGTCAAGTGTGAAACGGCAAGTATTCAAAGTCACCACGCGCCGAAGACCTGTGACGGTTGGATGTTGAAGCCATACATCAACGACCCACACTTTTTTTTCTTCGTGAAGTCTTCTTTAAAGTTATTTTATTTGTTAATTGCAATGTTGACAGGACAGATCCATCGTTTAATAATTTATTTTAGACATCTTAAACTTATCAAATCCAAAATAATTTTTAGGAATCAATGAATCATATATAATATAATGAGGCTTTCAAAATTTGTGTTGTAATTTTAAGCATCATATAATTAATAAACTTCAGCAAGTAATTGATTTTATGTAGCAAAGGCTTATCAAATATCGAGAAAATTTATAGAATTTGTTAAGTGGTTAGATATACTTCTCAAGTTATAACTTTGAATTTTTATGTCATTTTCAAATAAAATTGACATGCATTCGTAAGGGATGGGAACACCCTGAGTCATTACAAAAAATAAAAATATACAGCCCTCATGGCTATCTTTCCTTAAGGCATCTTGAATTCTTGACTTGTCTCATTTGCCATATTTTCCAAGGGGATCTTAACTTAGACAATATTGGGTTATAAGAAATCCAAGGGGTAATTATTAGTGGTACGACATTGCTGTTAAGGATGTTGATGGTCTTCAAAGACTGTTTAATATTGTTAGGCCCTCAAATTGTTGATAAAATTACATATTCTCGATAATATTTATATTTTTATTTATAGCATCCAATTAAGAAGCAGTTGGTAGTTACATTTAGGAAATTGTTGGAATGACACAAGGTATTTATTGCGATTCCCACAAGTTTGACGTAGGATGTGCACATAATCATAAATGTGTTTCCTTGTAGTACAAGAAAAAATTATCTACGGTCATGTATGCATCTCCACGTTAGAATTGTGAGAATCACAGTAAATCCTGTGTCACCCCAGCACTACTCTTACATTTATGCTTGGTGAGCCATCATCTTTTGAGTGGGTCTCGCTTAATGTTTATTAGTAGAGATAAAACAATTTGAAGGAGAGATGGTATTTATTATACTTTGAAATGCATTTATCGTTTTATCTTTTAATATAAAGAAGAAGGATATTTGAACATTCAAAAAAATGTATTTTATAAAAGGATGCTGTTAATTTGTGCCCTGAGGATATATGTCAAGATATAGGAAATACACCTCCAAAATTTACTAAATGCTCATCTTTATTGAAAAAAGGCAAGGCTATTTTTGTTTTCTCATATTGAATATTTTTAATGTACGTAATAATTGCTTATGCATAACTGCTATAATTATTATAAAAAAATGTCAATGAGATTTTTAATATTACAAAATGTATCATTTTATAAGAAGTGTTTTTTTTTCTCACAGAATTTTTGTCACAATGTTCACAAACTCTCCCGTGCGTACAACGTCAAGTCTGAAAGAGTAATTTTGTAAATTAGGGATGTGGGCTCATGTGATTGGTGGATATCAGATTTTTGTGTACCAAAAAATTTCTTCCATAAGTATTAAAATACTCTCAAGTCTCAATAAATGTATTGGTGCATAATTCAAGGCCATACTTGTTCAGCTTATGGGTGCGCTTGTGGATCCAACTATATTATTGAATTGGATGGCTCACTTAGTTTCTAATCCTCTTTGTTTGTGTATTTGTTAGATCCTAATTAAGAATAAGAGAGCCCAACATCTGATCAGGATCTGAACGGACGGGATTGGATGACTCTATATATATATAGATGATCTCTTCAACTAAAGTGATTTACAAAAATTGGATGATCCACAATTCTTCAACTTGTAAACTTGGGTTAGAAATTTCAAAATGAGCTGATTTTTGGTGAGGATGATCTCTTCACCGTAGAGATCATCCTCACAAAAAATCAGCCTATTCCAAAACTTGTAACCCCATCAAAAGTACTTTACAAAAAATGTATGGCACCATGTGTATATATATATATATATATATGGGTCTCATTCCCTACCCTAAGCTTTACTCTACATTTTAACAAATGTGTTTTGTCCTACATGGGTTAGAAGTTTTGGAATGAACTGATTTTTTGTGAGGATGATCTTCTAATCATAGAGATCATCCTCACTAAAAATCAGTTCATTCCAAAACTTCTAGTCCATGTAGGACAAAACACGTTCGTTAAAGTGTAGGGTAAAGCTTAGGGTGTTGAACATTTCCCATATATATATATATATATATATATATATATATCCAAATGACATACGATGAATTAGATTTGGTGGGCATCCCTCATTTGAATTACGATTGTTAGAAATCAAAACTATCTATAAGTAAAAGCTCAACATCCATTCATTTTAAATTTATATCAATTACAAAGAGATTTATAGGTATAAAGACCACTAAAACGGTTCTAATCCAATTTTAACTCATTAAAAGTACCCTGCTATTAAATTAAACTCAACTACCTTAACTCAGTAACTCACCATCCCCTGATAGAATTTAACTCTTTAAATAAATTCACATTTGACAGCATTGACTGGGTTTTGGATCTTCAACCACCACTGAACATGGGTAGTATGGATCCTGGTAGTAGTTTAGGATTTGTTCAACCGCTGGATTTTCATCTTTGATCTTCGGATTTTCATCTTTGATCTTCGGTTTTTCTTCCTTCACCTCTCCAACACTAATTATAGTTGCATGTCCAACATTCTTCTTCAAACGTGACGTTAATTTAACGGAGTCCACTCCATCTCCAATTACTACCAGTTGATCTTTCTCCGCTCCATCCAACATTATTGAGTCCACATCTGTGTATCAAAAACTTTCATCACAAATTAACTTTTTAACTGTTGTCAACGTATACTATACGTACATCTTAAGAAACAATTAGTTTTTTATTTTATTTTATTTATATATATTATTATTGGCTGAAACATCTGAAATATGTGTGCTTTTAAAGGGGTAATGATCCCATGAATCTAACTTTGTGGGAATTCCACGATGCAATTTCATAGAACAGTAGATCATTTGCCTCGGGATGCATTTGAAAAAGAATTTTCTAATGCATCCCGAGGCAAATGATCTACGATTTGGTTATGTGATGGGATGGTTTATGTTTATTCCAGGTTGATAACGATTATAAAAGTCAAGTTGATTTTTCAGATTGTGATTTTGTAGACTTCGATTCCAAGTCAAGCATTGTTCAGTGAGTTTAGTTTCATTTGGACAGCCCACCAATCAAGTTGATCAGAGACATCTTGTGTGATCAATTCATATCTTGAATAAGACAAACTGAGGTATACGACAACCACCTAGCTGGCATGGTCATGGACCTTGCGGTCTGTACCCAATTCCATTAATGTCTAGGTCGAAAACTTCCACAAGTGTATATTTGTCTAAAATTATATTGACTTAGTGAAGACTTTCCAATTAGAAAATCGTTATTCTTATAAATAATAGTACAAAATAAATGAAGAATTTTATCTTTTACAATTCATTAATAATATTTTTTCACAAAGTTAACAATACTTTTTTTTCTCAAAAATCCTATCTTAAAAATGGAACCTTTCCAAAATCTTATAATTTTGATCAAGTTTTTAGTTGAACCATTAATTACTCCCGATAAAAGAAAAGAATGACTTTGCAAAAAAATAAGTTTGGTTTTCCAAGAATTGATATGAGTTTTATATAACATTTTATTCAACCCACTTGAATCATTATTTGATCTAGTTTTAGAAACAAAGGTATAATTGTGCATGGGTGTATTGTATCTAGTTTGGGGACACTGAGAAATTATTTGAGTTTATAAAAATATTTACGTAATCAAGTCAATAGGGTTTTCTAATTGACAAAAACAAATAGGATTGCCGATCAAAAAGGGGGGGAAAAGGTGTAAATAACCATTTCGTGAGTTGAACAAGAAAAAATTTCGATTTCAGCTCTTTGTTAATTTTAATTCTCAAAAATACAGAGTGTGAGATCGTAGACTTTTCAAATGACAATCTCACAGGTATTTTTTTTCCAAAGTGACAATCTCGCTAGTTATAAAAGTACCAATCTTGCAAGTTTACTACTTTTAGAGAGATTAACATTATAAAAACCAATGAAATTGTCACTTTGGAAAAAATATCTATGAGATTGTCACTTTAAAAATCATCTTGCACTTCACGTTTTGGGAATTAAAATGAATACAGATTCGAAATCAGAATTTCGTCAAAAGTGGATCATCTTTTGATAAATTTCTCAACCAAATATATTTGAGGGGGAGGGAGATGGAGTTGCTTGTTATTGGGAAGAAGATTGATTGCCTCCAAGGACGTAACTTGATTAATTTCTTCTCATTTTACATTTTGTGTTTGTTATTTCTTTTATATTTTTAAATATATGTAAGTAAGAACTAAAATTTTAATATATATATATATATATATATATATATATATATATATATATATATATATATAGGGCGGTTCAAGGCCATATGAGAAAACATATGAAAAAACTTTCGTTTTTCAAAATAAGAGTTAGAGGTTTTGGATTGAGCTGATTTTTTGCAAGGATGGTCACTATGATGAAAAGATCATCCTCACAAAAAATCAGCTCAATCAGAAACTTCTAAATCCATCAAAAGTGATTTACAAATTAGTAATAAAATTGGTAAAAAAATCGATAGTCAACATTCTAAATCACTTTTAATGGGGTTAGAAGTTTCAGATTGGCTGATTTTTTTTTTTTTTTTGGATGATCTTCCCATCATAGAGATCATCCTCACAAAAAATCAGCTCAATCCAAAATTTCTAACCCATATTTTAAAATTTTATTAAAAACGAAAGTTTTTACATATGTTTTCTCATATGGCCCTTGAACCTGACCCATATATATATATGGGTCCCGTTCGCCACCCTTAGTTTTACCACACACTTTAACAAACGTGTTTTGTCTTACATGGGTTAGAAGTTTCGGAATGAGCTGATTTTTGTGAGGATGATCTCTATGGTGAGGAGATCATCCTCACCAAAATCAGCTCATTCCAAAACTTCTAACCCCATCAAAATTGATTTACAAAAAATGGACGGTCCACGATTTTTCAACGTGTAAACATGGGGCTAAACATTTCGGAATGGGCTGATTTTTGGGGAGGATGATCTTCTAATCATAGATCATCCTCACCAAAAATCGGCTCATTTCCAAAAACTACTAACCCATGTAGGACAAAAAACGTTTGTTAAAGTGTGTGGTAAAACTTAGGGTGCTGAACATTTCCCCTATATATATATAGGGAAATGTTCAGCACCCTAAGTTTTACCACACACTTTAACAAACGTTTTTTGTCCTACATGGGTTAGAAGTTTTGGAATGAGCCGATTTTTTGGTGAGGATGATCTCTATGATTAGAAGATCATCCTCCCCAAAAATCAGCCCATTCCGAAATGTTTAGCCCCATGTTTACACGTTGAAAAATCGTGGACCGTCCATTTTTGTAAATCAATTTTGATGGGGTTAGAAGTTTTGAATGAGCTGATTTTGGTGAGGATGATCTCCTCACCATAGAGATCATCCTCACCAAAAATCAGCTCATTCCGAAACTTCTAACCCATGTAAGACAAAACGCGTTTGTTAAAGTGTGTGGTAAAACTAAGGGTGGCGAACGGGACCCATATATATATATATATATATATATATATATATATATAATATATATATATATATATATATATAATATATATATATATAAGATTATTAAAAGAGAATGAAAAAGGCCAAGTCATAAAGAAAACGTTTTCATAAAAATCAAATTAAAAAACAGCAAAGCTGATGAATTAGGATTGAGGAACACCATGCATGCATGCCGGGTTCACGAAAATGACTATGTCAGTCGGCTGGGGAGAAGAGTCAGTGATAATCTGACTTGGGCACATCTCATACTCAATCGACACCCCTGAAGTGACAGGCTTGAAAATCGTAGATATACTATCCTCGGGATATAGAACTACGATTCCTCATAAAAAGGTGCAGTTTTGTATCCCGAGAAGAGTACAACTATGATTTCCAAACCTGTCATGTCAAGGGTGTCGATTGAGTATGTCAAGTGCTTAAGTCAGATTATCACGACTGGGGGGTGGGGGAATTCTGTAGCAACTTCATTAATAGAACAATCACAAAGAAACAAGTTTTTGTCTTTTTGATGATGATTAAAGACGAACCAAACTTTGAAACGATCTTGAGGGCCTTGGTACGGCATTTCTGGCAAGGCATATCAACCTTCAGTACAATCTTTTGCTGCACAACCACAATCATGACACTGTTAATTATTTACTACTTATTTCTTAACTATAATCTCTCCAAAATATAAAATCAAATATGATGAGATCATCACCTCCAACCTCATACACCAAATAACACAAACTTCAAAGATTAACAACAATAGAACAAACAAACCTTCATATTCTCCTAGTCCTTGATCTCTAAGGTGGAAGATTTTCTTCTAGTGTATGAGAAGAAACAATAGAAACCTATGATATTTATAGAGAGAGAGAAGATTCTACCCACCTTCTAAGGCCGTGGAAAATTGTGTGAATAATTGACTAGCTATGAGAATCAAACAATGTTAGGTCCCACCAAAGGCTGGAGATGAGACCGCTAAGGAATTGAGTTGAAAGCAATAAGAAAAAGCTTAGAAGCGGAGGTAGGGGTGTGAAACATGTCCTAACACAAGGAGGAGGAGCCTACTCGCTTCGAAGTTGGACTGATCATCAACTCTACCGCACGATAATTTTGTTCGAAATCTATTAATTTATGAGTGCTGATAATCTGACTTAGGCAAGATGCAACTTACTTTACTTATCTAACATGACAGACTTGAAAATCGTAGATGTACTTTCTTTGGGATACAAAACTATGGTTCTCCATAAAAAGATGCAGTTTTGAATCCCGAGAAAAGTACATATACGATTTCTGAGCCTACCATGTCAGATAAGCCGATTGAGTATGCCATGGGCTAAGTCTGATTATCACGACTCTTTATTCATTCATCTGAAGTTAAACAGATAGGGGGAAGGGAGGCCTCTAGTAAATATGGGGGACAATGGGGGCGTGGGTTGAGTAAACATGGATTGGTGCATGCAGTCCAGCTCAAGTCAACAAGACTTTTTATAAGTTGGAAATTTCCGTATGGTTGTACCGATCAAGACACGTTAAAGGAATTAATTAAAGTTCCTACGCTTCGAGGGTGGGATATATAGTGGTGCGCCCGCTGCCATATTTACCAACCTAATAACAAAGCCATCCTATTTCTATTACAATATTTATGTCTTGTAAGACCTTTTACTATTGTGTTTCTCTAAGTATAAATAGACTTGTTAATGTTCACCGGTGGAACTTGTTTTAGAATAAAAATTAAGACGATGTTTGTTTGGGCTATTTTTTAGTATTTATTGCTATAAAAAAAAAATTAGTAATTTTTGTCAAAATAACACATTTGTTTACTTCATATTTTCAGTCCTTATTGTTGAAAATAAGTGAAAAAAAAAAAAAAATCAGTACTATCTTGATACTGAAAAAATGTGCTAAAATTGTAAACACTTCATTTTTTTTTAACATTGATAAATATGCCCTTCATTTTTTTAGGCATATACAAATATGCCCTTATAATTAAAAGGATATTATCTCTTATATCCCGTAAATAAGTGTATAAGCACCCCACAAATTAATAAACCTACACCATGACCAAATTATTTTGTTTTATATGGATTAAAAGTTTTAGAATGAGTTGCTATTGTAGACACCTCAATTTGAACGGGCCACTTCTCGAAAGGGCCCAAAAATATCGATTTTCCAAATAAATGGGCCAACGGGCCTTAAGGGCCCAAGTCGTTGAAAAGTGACATTTTTACCAACCTGAGGCCTCTAAGACCTCTCAATGGTTTAGGAGGCCTACCAAAAGGACTCGGCCTACCTTACGTTTTCCCAATATTCACCGCTCCGCTTCCAAAATCAAAAACGCCAAATTTTTCATAAATTTCACCAACGGGCCTAAAAAGCCCGATTCGCCAACACGTGACATTTTTTTATCAAACTAATGATTGCAAAAATCTAAAAAATTAAAAATTAAAAATGTGAGACTTGGGATGCCTACCCCTCCTCTACTACCACCGCTCCGCCTCAACCATCCCTAAAATCCAAAACCATTTCTAAAACCCAAGCCCAACACTACAAAGCCACAAATCACTAACCATATCCAATTCATTATCTAACCCACAACCCTAACCCATAAACCACAACCCACATCAACCAATCACTCTTTTATCATCAAAAGATGACACATGTCATCACCCCATCGCACCTCCCTTACCCAACTACCTACCCCATTAATTTTATTTAAATCTCATCTACCACACATCAACCCATCACCTTTCTCTCAAATCAAACACATCTACCCACACCCCTACCTATACCTCCCCTAATCTACCCCTCATCAGTCCCTACAAACCTACATCTACAACCTAGACCTACACCATCCTCTCAAGTCAAACACTCAACCTCTCCCATCAACCGATCCCAACCCTTCATTTCCACCCACTTTAACACATGGCATCATCTCCTTCACCCTCCCAAAATATCATCAACCACCTCTTTAAATCCTCCATTCTCTTAAATCAAATACCATTTAATCACAACCACCATCTTAAACTCACCTCACCAAACACTCCACCCAAAGGGTTGGGTAGGATCCAAACCATTTGGGTCAAAACTCATCTATTTAACCCCCCTTCCCTAAATACCCTCCAATCTCCTCTAAATTACACCCACTTCTCTCTCAAACTCATAACCATTCTACCATTTTTTCTTCACTTCACCCCATTATATCCCTAAAATAACTCCTCAACATCTACAAATACCCTCCTCCTCCTCCCTCTTCTATCACCCCTCTCCCCTTCATTTTATTTTTTAGGATGAATGGACCCCAAGGCTAAAGGTCTATAAGGGTCATTTCCATCAATGGAATGACCCTATGATCAAGCCGAAAATGAACCCCTATCTAGGGTACAAATGCACCCACGTGACACATTATCTTTCACACTTTTTTTAAATAAAAAATAACCGAGTTAGTTGAGGTTACCACTTTTTAGTGGGGAGAAAAGGGTGCCTAACACCTTCCCTTTTCTCCAACCGAGCCGCTTATCCCGAATCTAAATGTTCGATTAGTTCCTATCCATCGAGAGTCGCTAAAACGTCAAAAATGTTACTTTTTCAAAAATACACATCGGGTGACCATTCACACCTACTTATAATATGAATGGTGGCGACTCCAAACCATTGTAGATATGGTCATCGTAATGACGAAATCCCTCGTCTACAACTATTTAGTGAGGATGATCTCTACAATGAGGAGATCATCCTCACCAAAAATCTACCCATCTTGAAACTTCTAACTCCATCAAAACAAGTTCAAGAATTGTAAATCGTCTTTTTTTTATTTTTTTTGAAAACTAGTTTTGACGTGATTAGAAATTTCAGAATGGGCTGATATTTGGTGAGTATGATCTCTACACCATATAGATCATCCTCACCAAAAATTGGTTCATTCAAAAAACTTTAACCTATATAAAATAAAATAAAAATTGGTTATGGTGTGGATTGTCCTTATTAATTCGATGGGTGCTTTTATAATTACACATCCTTCATTTCCATCGAAAATTATAGATTCCAAATTAAGTTCTTTCAATGTTGATTTCAAATTTTGGTGACTTGTATGGCATTATTTTTTTAATTTGAAATTTGTGGACTTTTAGAAATAAAAATTATTATTTATAAATTGAAAATTTGAGTATACTTATTATTTAAAAATAAATTGTACTTTAATTTTATAAGAAATAATATATTTTTATTGTATTTAATAAGAAATAGGGATTTGAAACATGCAAACAAGGTATAATATGATTGTAAAGGTAAAAAAGACAATTTACCAATTTCAACAATATGTAACAAACATGATTTTGCATCTAAACAAATAACTTTTTTAACATTTAAATTCAACACTTATAAATTTCAGCACTTAATGCTCTTCAACACTTTTTTTTTTAGTTTAACAAACAGCACCTAAGTCTATGTTTTAAACTTGTGGGATATTACTCCTTGTTGTCTATTGTTATCACTGCTTATTAGTTATTACTTATTACTATTAGTCATTAGGAGAAGAAATGGAATGGGGTGCTCAGTTCATTCTATCGTTACGCTATGCTAACCTGTGCCAAATTTACCAAGTCTTGAAATATTTGAGATATAAAACTTTCTTTCTTTTTCAAATTAAATATCTTGAGACAGAGTGATGACTTCCCAATCATGCAATATTTATTTATTTATTTTTATTGGCTATAATTGGGGGATATGGAACCCCCACCCCTCCTCTTATTTAATCTCAAATTGGGGTGGGCTACAACTTCAAGTAATAATAATAATTATTATTATTATTATTATTATTATATATATATGAAAAAATGGAATTCAATATCACAAAAGAAATCTGTTGTGACGAGGCACATTTTCTTGCCGAGTAGTCTGCAGTTAAATTTGGTTGAACCTTGTAGATAGTAGATACATTTCCACAAGGTTCCATCAACATCACCCTTTATAATCTGCATATATACTCTGAATTAGAGGTTACCATATATAGTTCCAGTAATATCTTGTGTTTCTGTCAAGAGACGATATTTAAGGTGCTGTGTAAGATGTAATATCCATAAAAATTCAGTTTGTTTCACAAAAATACCAGGATTCCTCTCTCCCAAGTTTAGAAAAAAAAAATTTCAGATTAAAAGAAAAAAAAACATTTTATTTCTATTTTCTCTCAACCGAACTCGTCAAGTTCTCTCTCTCTATATGTGTGAATGTACATTTTTCTCTATTTGGATGTGTGGGTTATCTTTTTCTCTATAGTCAGAGCTTGAACTTGAAAGATGGAATTTGTATGGATTTAACGATTTAAGAGGTATTTGGGAATCCAAAAATCCAGTTTTTTTTCAATGGATATCTTTATCAATTTAATTTCTGGTTTGCTTATTTTAATTATTTAGAAAACACACACCACATTCATAGAAACCTTCTTGTTGGACGAAGTGATGTTCTCCCTTCAATCAATTTTGTGTGTGTGTGTGTGTGTGTTTTTATTTAGCTTGCCAAGTGATTTATGTATGTATGTTCCCTTGACCAATTTTGATGGGAAACCATCTTGTACATGATGAGTATCTTCACACCTCATGCAGGCTTAGATTAAGTTAAGCAAAACTGGATTACTACTTTTTTTTCTTGGTCAAAGACTTTGGGAGAAAGATGGTCGCAGAACTCCCACTTTTATAAGTATTTTGTATTAGAGGTCTTAAAAGTATTTTGTTCTACATCCACCAGTGTCACATGGACGTGCAAAACCTTCTTTGCACAAGCACCTCTACGAAGATTAATGGGACCGATTCTTTATTTACATTCTTTTCTTTAGGTTATGTAAATCTCAGAGGCAATGTGCAGAGATTTTAAAAGACCACGATGATTAAATATTTTTAATTTTATTTAGAATATAAGTTTTTCTATTAAGATTTTATTTTGAAATTACAATTTAGAATCGTGATCATCTGACTTAAACATGTGGCATACTCAATCGATTTACCTGACATGACAGACTCGGAAATCATAGATGTGCACTCCCCAAAATACAAAACGACACCTTTTTATGGGGAACTGTAGTTATGTATCTCAAGGAAAGCACATCTATGATTTCCTAGCCTGTTATGTTAAATAAGTCAATTGAGTTGCATCATGCCTAAGTCAGTTATCAACACTCTACAATTTAATATAAATTTTGAATTTGAAATATTTATCACATGAGAATAGACTTGTACCAATGTTAGACAAACAATATAAAGATTAAACTTATATCAAGATCAATGTCAGACAAAGAACATGAAAGTCAAGCTGACCCAGGATTATCACGACAAGATCAAGTAAAATCCTATTCAGAATATATAACGTGATTTTTGGCCAAACGGACCCAATTTTAAGTTTATGTGTATGAGTGTGCCTAATGGAAGGAACAATACTAACCCTTCTCTCATTATGAATGATAAAGACATAAAGTGAATTTTGTGGAAAAAAAGGTCCATGTCTTGAATGATTATGAAAGTTGTATTCAAGTGCTTAAACAAATGGTGGTACATCAAGTCTTGTAGGTCTGAATGAATGTGTCTAACAAAGTCTTTGTGTCAAATTGGTGTGAAAAATGACGCAGGAAAGAGAAAAGAGAATTCACACATAAACCTAAGAATTTAGGTGGTTTGGCAGTGTGCCGAAGTCCACCGTTCAGATCGAGAATTTAACCACGCTATATTCTTTGAAATTACAGCCTAGAGATCTAATAAAACAGAATCGAGAAAACATTTCCCCCTTTCCCAAAACAGAAAAGCCCTATACGACTTTACCCAAACCCATTCCGTTTTGGAAAAGTTATCCTTTAATTATTATTTTTCTTCTCTTGAAGCCCAAGCCCAAACAAGAATTAAGACATTCTACCCAACATTTGGTGGGTCAAGAGTACTGTTTCTGTCAGGTAATTAACAAGTGAGGTTAAAGCTACGACAAGTATGTGTCAGGCCAACTTACCTAAATTGGTTACATGTGGAGTTGATACCACGACCTAGGTTCAAATCTGGTTGAACTCACCTTCAGGTTGACTTGTAATCACATTGCTTGCCTAGCAACAAAAAAAGAAAAAAGAGGGGGGGTTTAAAGCTTCTACAGTATGTCCCTTGGTAGTCTTTAATTGTCAATGGGTACGATCAAACCAAAAATCCATTCCAACTTTATAATTTAGGATTTAGATTGAGGATTTGGGATCAAATAAAGATTTCATTTGATATATTATGATATGAGATCTAGATCAACCATGTCCATGAGAAATAAATCTTCATCATCTCTTAGGTCATCAATTGAACCTCTTGTCCTGCTAAAAGTTTCACCCTATCCTAAAAATAAGGGTGTTGACCTTTATCTTAAACTAACAAAGGTTGGGTTGGGCTAAAAATGTTCTAGCACATTAAATCTGGGTCAAGTTAAGACCTAATAATGATTAGTCCAACCCATTTTTATATTTTATATAGGATTGGGGTTCGTAGACACATGAAAAAGTGAACTCATATACGCACAGTCTATCCTGAAGTGTATTCGAGAGATCTAACGGTTGAGATTTATCTTAGAGATCCACGATTTATTCTTGGGAGACATTTTTTATCCCAACCAATATATTAGATCTCACAAATACATGATCAGGATCGTGTGTGAAAATTTGAATCACTTTTTTTGAGTATACGGATCCCGATTCTTATATATGTGTGTGTGTGTGTGTGTGTTTTATATATGTATATAGTTGGATATATGAATTTATAACAAATATATGAATAACATTTTTTACATTTTAGTGCCCGCTTAGCTGATTTAGACTCAACAACGATTTAGGGATGGTCTAAGGTACAACTAGCCTCTTTAGGATCAGGTTAGTATGTGACCAAACCAAACTTGAGCCCGCCCATTGCCTCTTAAGATTCACAGTTATATCTCCACTACTTCCTTCTGAGTTCATCAAAAGCAAGGGGTTTACTTACAAAAGATCCTCCTACACCCAAGCTATTCAAGTGTGATGGAATATAATCTACAAAAAAAAATAACATACTTGTTGATTACATGGACCAATAGGGTGGGTGTATAATTATATTTGTTGATTACACGGACCAATAGGACGGGATCATGTGACCGTTAATTCTTGAGGAAAGTGGGTCAGGTAGACACGTGTAGTATATTAAGAGTTAGGATAATTCATTTGACAAATGAGTGATTCCCTCTGAAACCCCTACGTGTCAACTCCCTTGAGTCCAAAATATGACTCAGCTAGAATGACACGTAAAAACGTTAAATCACTCGGTTAAAGCGATCTTTACAGTTAAGGAAAGATAAATAAATGAAAAAAGGATTAATTCGAATCTTGACAGAAGTTATCAAATGAATTAAAACTTTCCCCATTTATAAATATAGAAGAAATGACACAGGTAAAGGACTTTTCAATTCATTTTTGAACTCACCCTTTGTTTATTTCTGCTAACTTGATTGTCAGAAGGTCTTGATGTAGGAAAACCTCCAAGATTTAAAACTTTTTTCAAGAATCAAAAGGAGATCACTATCAAGATTTCGAGTTTGGGGTGAGTTTATCTCTTTTACCAACATAGCATTGTCTTCCTTTTATAATAGTTTTTCTAAGGATAACTTGTAATTGATTCTCACCATGAATGATGGGTTAACTATATGTGTGTACGTTATGCAACTGCTCCAAGAACATTAAGGGAATTGATCTTGGCCTCAATATTGGAATTATGCTTGTGGTAGTCCATACTTTTAACTTCTTCAATTTTTTTATTTATTTATTTTTACTAGGATCTCAAGGTGCTACACATCATTTCCATGTCAACTTAGAGAATTTCCTCCCACATAGTGTATTCTATGTTTTTCAAACAGGGCCTAAAGTAAAGCTAACTAAAAGTGATGGGTATATGAAAGAGTGGATGCACAGTTGAGCTCGCATGTACAAATACAAACCTTTACACCTTTGTATAAGTCTGTCTATATATCCCCATAAATTAAGGAAAAAAATAAAGGTAAGTATCCTAGAAGGAGGAAAGGTTTCTTTGAGCAACAAAGATCCGTACGACCTTATACACCATTCCTGGCCTTAAAACAAAAAGAAAGAAACCACATTTCTCTCTATTCTCTCATTGGACCCATTTGAAAGTGCTATGGGGAATCTGCTCTATAATTACTTTTCCAGCTGTAAAAAGAAAGGAGAGTTTCTCTTAAGTTCACAAAGCAAAAAACTTCCAAACCGACGCAACTGTCTTTTCATTTTTCATTTTTCAAACAACATAATTAAAGTGCCCCCACCTCAGAAAATCTCTCGCCAACCAACACCAATTAGTTAATTAATGATCCCTTAAACTCAAAGCAACTACTTACTCGGCGACTTAACTCAGCTTATGAACGATTTCAGTCGAGGCTCACTAAGTGAGAATTTCAGACCTCTTGTTGGGTTTTCAAATATGGATCTATTTCTCTTCAAAACAATTTTATGTTACAAGCATAATAACAAAAGTTTGAGTTAATTTGGTAATTATTGGGCTGGGGTTCTTCTGAATTGATACCGATAAATTTGAGAAAAAATTTCATAGGAATATAAAAATAAAAAATAAAAGAATGTTAAGGGAGTGTACAAAAAAAAAATTATATTTTATACTTAAGATTTGAATATTAGAGAAAATAAAATTTTAAAGGAGAAAAATTAAAAAATGTTACTATATTCCACTTAACTGATAAATCATTAACTAACTGTTCAATCTATTGATTTAATCGATTTATCCTTATTCAGAGAGTTTTGTGAGTTATCGGTGATAATTCTTGAAAGAGTCATGATAATTTGACTTACCCACGTGCATACTCAATTGACACTCCTAACGTGACTCGTTTAAGAATCTTAGATCTACACTCCTCGGGATATATGGTTCTCTCGGGACATAATATTTTTATAAGAGAGTGTAATTGTTTATTTATAATTCTTGAACATGTCAAATCAAGGGTGTCGATTGAGTATGTCACATAGATAAATCAGATTATCACAATTCTTCTTGAAAAAAACTTAATATATATATATACACACACACGCAACGGACCAATGTTTTTAGTTAAAGAAATGATATATATCCAATGTAGCCATAACTTTTTTTTTTTTCCTTTCTAAATAACATAACAACAGCTTAAACGCGGATAGGGGTGCACCCGGAGAGAGATCCTATTCGACATAAATATCCTGCAACCACTTCGTAAATTAATATTATTCCTCCCACTCACTCCACTGAAGAGTAAGACAACATACAAGGTGGTTTATATCTCAAAATTATATTTATATCCTCAATAATTTTAATAACACAAATGACCTTCTGTATAAGCACACTTCAATTTCCCAATATGACCAATCAATCAACAAAACCTTAATTATCCCCATTATTTTGATTTCCCATATCTGAATCATGTTTTCACCATTACCAAGTATTTTAAAAATTGGATCAAACCAGTGGTCTGATCGATTTTGCAATAAAATCAATCCAACTAATGAACCACCACTTTTTGAGAGTATTGTTCTCTTATAGGTAATTTAAAAAAATTATGTATATTTTTAATTTTTTTAATAAACGCAATCAAATTGAACAAGGGTTCAATTGTGATTCAACCAATCCGACAAATATTCGATTGGATTTTTAAAATATTGATCCGGCTTAGTTTTTGACTATCATACTTGCATGATTATTTGTTTATTATTGTTTTTATGAAACTTTCCCAAGAAGTAAATATCATAACAACCAATATTTAAAAAGATATTTATGCTATTAGATAAGTCTCAATTAGCTTTGCAAAATATCAAGCGCATCCACCTTTTGCTGAATATTTTAGATGCCCTCTTATGTTTTCAAACTGAATACTTTGACCTCGGTCTACACAAGAAAACTAACTAAAAAAAGACATAAGTGCCTTCATCTTCACCCCCCTAGACAAAAACATCATTTTTAATCTGTCTAGCTTGTGAACTTTCAGGGAAAATTATTTTTACTCTTTTAAACTTCTGATAGAAAATCTTTGAGTTTTTTTTTTTTTTGGACGGTAATTGGAGTTCAAGCGGGACCTTGATTGAGTAAATTAATAAAACTTCTAAAACATATAAGCTACCAAATTAAGTCTGTCGAGAGATAACACCAAAACATTCATAATGACGAGGATATATATACAAAATGAAACTTATTAGGAACTTAATTCCTAATGTGTCCACTCAAATGAGAGAAATGACAATCTCAAGTATTCAACACACTAAGAATTATGTAAAAAAATAATTAAAATAAATATTATTTATTAATTAATAAAGGAATTACTTTCTTTTATAAATAAAAAGTCATAATCCTAACAATTTACAAATACTACTCTTACTAATATACTTATCTAAATCAAATTTCTACCAAATCAATACTTATCTCGTAAAATATCTACATATTTTTTATTTTACCTATTGAGTGTTGAAAGAAATATGATCTTAAGGTTGAAGAAACGAGGAAAAAAAGAATCGCTTTAGAGCTTGAAAATGGTTGGATTTGGGGAGAGAGAACAAAGATGATTTTTTTGTTAATAGATGAAGATGTGAGGGCGTTTAGGTCTCGTTTTCATTAGGCTTGTAGAGTATTTCAAAGTCAAGGGGTATGTGATCAGTTTCAAAACAAGGGGGTATCTCAAATTTTCATCAAAATGCGGAGGGTATGTCTAAATCACCGAAATATCTGTTAATTTACGGCTGGTCCTTCACTTTCCCTTTTAACAGTTGCATTTCTCCTACATAGACTACAGTTATACTTACAACTCTCTCTTATCTCTCTCTCTCTCTCTCTCTAGTCGCTCGATCTCCGTCTCAACATAATGCTCTGAATTCTCCTGATTCTACGTTTATTTTTTATTAAAAAAAAATGGCGGCAGAAATTTTTATAAGAAGTGTTTTTTTTCTCACAGAATTTTTGTCACAGTGTTCACAAACTCTCCCGTGCGTACAACGTCAAGTTTGAAAGAGTAATTTGTAAATTAGGGATGTGGGCTCATGTGATTGGTGGATCTCAGATTTTTGTGTACCAAAAAATTTCTTCCATAAGTATTAAAATACTCTCAAGTCTCAATAAATGTATTGGTGCATAATTCAAGGCCTTACTTGTTCAGCTTATGGGTGCGCTTGTGGATCCACCCATATTATTGACTTGTATGGCTCACTTAGTTTCTAATCCTCTTTGTTTGTGTATTTGTTAGATCTTAATTAAGAATAAGAGAGCCCACCATCTGATCAGGATCTCAATGGACGGGCTTGGATGACTCTATATATATATATATATATAGATGATCTCTTCAACTAAAGTAATTTACAAAAATTGGATAGTCCACGATTCTTCAATTTGTAAACTTGAGTTAGAAGTTTTAAAATGAACTGATTTTTGGTGAGGATGATCTCTTCACCGTAGAGATCATCCTCACTAAAAATCAGCTTATTCCAAAACTTATGACCCCATCAAAAGTAATTTACAAAAGATGTGTGGCACCATGTGTGGCTGCTTAACCGCTCCCTATATATATATATATATATGGGTCCCGTTCGGCACCCTAAGTTTTACCACACACTTTAACAAATGCGTTTTGTCTTACATGGGTTAGAAGTTTCGGAATGAGCTGATTTTTGGTGAGAATGATCTCTATGGTGAGGAGATCATCCTCACCAAAAATCAGCTCATTCCAAAACTTCTAACCCCATCAAAATTGATTTACAAAAAATTGACGGCCCACGATTTTTCAACGTGTAAACATGGGGCTAAACATTTCGGAATGGGCTGATTTTTGGGAGGATGATCGTCTAATCATAGAGATCATCCTCACCAAAAATCAGCCCATTCCAAAACTTCTAACCCATGTAGGACAAAAAACGTTTGTTAAAGTGTGTGGTAAAACTTAGGGTGCTGAACATTTCCCTATATATATATATATATATCAATGGCCAACTTTTTAGCAAACTTTTGGCAAAACATTTTTCAAAACATGAGTTAGAGGTTTTGGAATGGGCTGATTTTTGGTAAGGATGATCTCTACGGTGAGGAGATCATCATCACCAAAAATCAGCCCATTCCAAAACTTCTAACCCCATCAAAAACAGTTTATAAAAAATGGACGGTCCACAATTTTTCAGCTGGTAAACATGGGTTAGAAGTTTTGGAATGGGCTGATTTTTGGTGAGGATGATCTACTCACCGTAGAGATCATCCTCACCAAAATCAGCCCATTCCAAAACCTCTAACCCATATTTGAAAAAATGTTTTGCCAAAAAGTTTGCTAAAAAGTTTGCCCTTGAACGCTACCCATATATATATATATATGGGAAATGTTCAGCACCCTAAGTTTTACCACACACTTTAACAAACGTTTTTGTCCTACATGGGTTAGAAGTTTTGGAATGGGCTGTTTTTTTTGTGAGGATGATCTCTATGATTAGAAGATCATCCTCCCCAAAAATCAGCCCATTCTGAAATGTTTAGCCCCATGTTTACACGTGAAAAATCGTGGACCGTCCTTTTTTGTAAACCATTTTTGATGGGGTTAGAAGTTTTGGAATGCGCTGATTTTTGGTGAGGATGATCTCCTCACCATAGAGATCATCCTCACCAAAAATCAGCCCATTCCAAAACTTCTAACCCATGTAGGACAAAACGCGTTTGTTAAAGTGTGTGGTAAAACTTAGGGTGCCGAACGGGACCCTATATATATATATATATATATATATGGGTCTCATTTCCCACCTTAAGCTTTACCCTACACTTTAACAAACGTGTTTTATCTTACATGGGTTAGAAGTTTTGGAATAGATTGATTTTTTATGAGGATGATCTCTATGGTGAGGAGATCATCCTCACCAAAAATCAACTCATTCCAAAACTTCTAACCCCATCAAAAATGGTTTACAAAAAATGGACGGTCCACGATTTTTCAACTTGTAAATATGGGGCTAAAAATTTCAGAATGGGCTGATTTTTGATGAGGATGATCTTCTAATTATAGAGATCATTCTCACCAAAAATCAGCCAATTTCAAAACTTCTAACCCATGTAAGGCAAAACACGTTCGTTAAAGTGTAGGGTAAAGCTTAGGGTGTTGAACATTTCCCATATATATATATATGGGTCGGGTTCGTATACCCCTATTACGACTCACATTGTGACACACTGTTTTGTCTTATATGGGCAAAAATGTTTGGAATGGGCTGATTTTTTTGTGAGGATGATCTCTATGGTGAGGAGATCATCCTTGCCAAAAATTAGCTCATTATGAAACTTCTAGCCCCATGTTTACAAATTGAAAAATTTTAGATCGTCCAATTTTTGTAAATCAATTTTGATGGGGTTAGAAGTTTTGGAATGGGATGATTTTTTGTCAAGATGATCCCCTCATCACAAAGATCATCCTCACAAAAAATCAGTTCATTCCTAACATTTTTGCCCATATAAGACAAACGGTGAGTCGCAATATGGGTAGCGTTCAATGGCAAACATTTTGGCAAACACATTTTTCAAAACATGGGTTAGAGGTTTTGGAATGGGCTGATTTTTGGTGAGGATGATCTCTACGGTGAGGAGATCATCATCACCAAAAATACGCTCATTCCAAAACTTCTAACCCCATCAAAAATGGTTTGCAAAAAATGGACGGTCCACGATTTTTCAACTAGTAAACTGGGGCTAGAAGTTTTGGAATGAGCTGATTTTTGGTGAGGATGATCTCCTCACCGTAGAGATCATCGTCACCAAAAATCAGCCAATTCCAAGACCTCTAACCCATGTTTTGAAAAAATGTTTGCCATTGAACGGGACCATATATATATATATATAGGGGGCGGATCGTGGGACGTCTCAAAAAACGTCTAAGAAACAGATGCATGGGCTTCGTTGGATTTTGGGGGTCTAACGGTCTGGATCGCCTATTTAAGCAAGTGCGGGACAGCTGAGACGTCTCAAGTTTGCTTTAATTTTATTTGAGGTATTTTCAAATACCTCCTTCCATCTTTTTTTTATTATTGAAGCTCTCTCATTCTCTAAAATTAACTCTCATTTTCATTCTCTCTCACACAAATCACAGAGAAACGATTGAAGCCCACACTCTCACAACTCTCTCTCTCTCCGACTTTAAAGAACCGCCCCCTATAAAATTTCCATTTTCTTCAATTTCTTTTGAAGGATTACCCATCAAAGCTTCTTCTTCATCTTCATCAGTGGGTTGGGTTTCAAAGTTTTGTTCTTGATTTAGACTATTGGGATGGACGTGATCAGGGTCTTGATGGTTATGCCTTGAGGAGTAAGTGATGATGAGTAGTGGAGCATCTATTATGCATCTCTTAATTTGCTTTTCTGTTGAACAACCTTTTGATGTGCTACATCTATAATAGCCCCTGTGAAGATCATTAGAGAGAAAAGGCAGTGAGATTACTTGATGTGGGTATTTAAAATTGTTTGTCAATATTTGATAACTTCTTTCTTAGTTGTGCATTGCTTTTGAAAATTTCAGGTGTTAACATTTCAGGCTTCAAATTTAACATCAGAAGATCTAACGTTAACAATTCTTGCTCCAGCATCATTTACTCCACCCCAGTCAGTGGTGTCGTTAAATTCTGCACCATCAACACCAATGAGCCCATTTGTTGGCTTCTCTGAATTTGCAGGAAGAATGAGTGGAGATAGAGGCAGTACTACTAGAAGAAGATCTGTTTCTTTTGATGAGATTGCAGTCATATTGAATGCTATCCACCATCTTCCATTGTTTTGAGAGATTGTTTATCTTTGGTTCGATATTTTTTAGAATTGGAAAAGCTCAGTTGAGTTTATTGTGATATTGGGGCTTAGAATTTTTTCCATTCTCAATTCAGATCTTGGCACGTAGACACGGTCAAACGCAAAACGTAGATACATATTCGATATCCTTCGTTTATGATGGCAAGTACTACAAATGCCTCAATTCATCTATTTAGAAATAAATTCTTTACTTTATATGATTTCATACTTCTGATCTTGCTCTTAGGGTAGAACAATTTTATATTTAATTATTTCTAGATCAATTATTTCACTCAAACTAGGAAACACCAACACTACTCTTAGATTAAATTGATTTATATATAGAACACTAGTGATTATTTTACTCAAGTTGAAGGTCGTGGGTTCAATCACACGAGATGCATGTTTTCTCAATGTAGTTGAAATTGCCTTAGTTGTTCTAAGGGTTAACTCAGTTCGACGCGATGGGTACTGCCCTGTACAAGTAATCAGTCCAACAGAACAGACCAACCACCTTTCCTAACAGAAAGAAATCAACACAAATTGAAAGAAAAGTAGAACAATGCATAAGAGTTTTAAGTCACAATTCATATTCTGCATGTCAAAGCTACAAACAATATTTGACCCAAAATGGCTACATGCCCATCCCAACAGTCCTAATCAAGATCAAGACTTTGAAATCCAACCCACTGATGAAGATGAAGATGAAGCTTTGATGGGTAATCCTTCAATAGAAATTGAAGAAAATGAAAATTTTATAAGGGGCGGTTCTTTGAAGCCGTAGATCGAGATCGAGATCGAGAGAGAGAGAGAGAGAGTTGTGAGAACGTGGGCTTTGTTCGTTTCTCTGTGATTTCAGTATAGACCAGGAGACGTGTGTGAGAGAGAATGAGAGTTTCAATAATAATAATAAAAATGGAAGGAGGTATTTGAAAATACCTCAAATAAAATTAAAGCAAACTTGAGACGTCCCAGCTGTCCCACACTTGCTTGAATACGCGATCCAGACCGTTAGAATCCCAAAATCCAACGAAGCCCACGCATCTGTTTCTCAGACGTTTTTTGAGACATCCCACGATCCGCCCCCATATATATATATATATATGGGAGCGGTTCGGCAACCCTAAAGTTTGCCAAGTTTGGTGCCAAACATTTTTTGTACATCACATTTGATGGGGTTAGAAAGTTTTGGAATAGGCTGATTTTTGTGAGGATGATCTCTATGGTGAAGAGATCATCCTCACAAAAAATCAGCTCATTTTGAAACTTCTAAGCCTAGTTTACAAGTTGAAAAATCGTGAACCGTCCAATTTTTATAAATCACTTTTGATGGGGTTAGAAGTTTTGGAATAGGCTGATTTTTGGTGAGGATGATCTCCTCATCATAGAGATCATCCTCACAAAAAATCAGCTCATTCCAAAGCTTCTAACTCCTGTTTTGAAAAATGTTTGGCACCAAACTTGGCAAACTTTAGGGCTGTGAACGTCCCCTATATATATATGGGAAATGTTCAGCACCCTAAGTTTTTACCACACACTTTAACAAACGTTTTTTGTCCTACATGGGTTAGAAGTTTTGGAATGAGCTGATTTTTGGTGAGGATGATCTCTATGATTAGAAGATCATCCTCCCAAAAATCAGCCCATTCCGAAATGTTTAGCCCATGTTTACATGTTGAAAAATCGTGGACCGTCCCTTTTTTGTAAATCAATTTTGATGGGGTTAGAAGTTTTGGAATGAGCTGATTTTTGGTGAGGATGATCTCCTCACCATAGAGATAATCCTCACCAAAAATCAGCTCATTCCGAAACTTCTAACCCATGTAAGACAAAACGCGTTTGTTAAAGTGTGTGGTAAAACTTAGGGTGCCGAACGGGACCCTATATATATATATAGGGTATTGTTCAGCACCCTAAGTTTTACCACACACTTTAACAAACGTTTTTTGTCCTACATGGGTTAGAAGTATTGGAATGAGCTGATTTTTGGTGAGGATGATCTCTATGATTAGAAGATCATCCTCCCCAAAAATCAGCCCATTCCGAAATGTTTAGCCCCATGTTTACAAGTTGAAAAATCGTGGACCGTCCATTTTTGTTAAATCATTTTGATGGGGTTAGAAGTTTGGAATGAGCTGATTTTTGGTGAGGATGATCTCCTCACCATAGAGATCATCCTCACCAAAAATCAGCCCATTCCAAAACTTCTAACCCATGTAGGACAAAAAACGTTTGTAAAAGTGTAGGGTAAAACTTAGGGTGCTGAACATTTCCCATATATATATATATATATGGGTCCCGTTCGGCACCCTAAGTTTATATATATATATGGGTCCCGTTCGGCACCCTAAGTTTTACCACACACTTTAACAAACATGTTTTGTCTTACATGGGTTAGAAGTTTTGGAATGGACTGATTTTTGTTGAGGATGATTTCTATGGTGAGGAGATCATCCTCACCAAAAATCAGATCATTCCAAAACTTCTAACCCCATCAAAAATGATTTACAAAAAATGGACGGTCCACGATTTTTTCAACGTGTAAACATGAGGTTAAACATTTCGGAATGGGCTGATTTTTGGGGAGGATGATCTTCTAATCATAGAGATCATCCTCACCATATATATATCATAGAGAACATTTCCCTATATATATATATATATATATATTATATATATATAATCCAAATGACATATGATGAATTAGATTTGGTGGGCATCCCTCATTTGAATTACGATTGTTAGAAATCAAAACTATCTACAAGTAAAGCTCAACATCCATTCATTTTAAATTTATATCAATACAAAGAGATTTGATTTATACGTATAAAGACCACTAAAAACGGTTCTAATCCAACTTTAACTCATTAAAGTACCCTCCTATTAAATTAAACTCAACTACCTTAATTCAGTAACTCCTCGGTCTCCTGGTAGAATTTAACTGTTTCAATAAGAACAAATAAAATTCACATTTGACAGCATTGACTGGGTTTTGGATCTTCAACCACCACTGAATATGGGTAGTATGGATCTGGTTAGTAGTTTCGGACTTGTTCAACCGCTGGAGTTTCATCTTTGTTCTTGTTTTTTTCTTCCTTCACCTCTCCAACACTAATTATAATTGCATGTCCAACATTCTTCCTCAAATGTGACGTTAATTTAACGGAGTCCACTCCATCTCCAATTACTACCAGTTGATCTTTCTCCGCTCCATCCAACATTATTGAGTCCACATCTGTGTATCAAAAACTTTCATCACAAATTAACTTTTTAACTGTTGTCAACGTATACTATACGTACATCTTAAGAAACAATTAGTTTTTTATTTTATTTTATTTTATATATTATTATTATTGGCTGAAATATCTGAAATATGTGTGCTTTTAAAGGGGTAATGATCCCATGAATCTAACTTTGTGGGAATTCCACGATGCAATTTCATAGAAAGTAGATCATTTGCCTCGGGATGCATTTGAAAAAGAATTTTCTAATGCATCCCAAGGCAAATGATCTACGATTTGATTATGTGATTGGCATGGTTTATGTTTATTCCAGGTTGATAACGATTATAAAGATCAAGTTGATTTTTCAGATTGTGATTTTGTAGACTTCGATTCCAAGTCAAGCATTGTTCAGTGATGAGTTTAGTTTCATTTGAACAGCCTACCAATCAATTTGATTGGAGACATCATGTGTGATCAATTCATATCTTGAATGAGACAAACTGAGGTATACGACAATCATGGGTGGATCCAAATTCCAATTAGAACCATGGGTTTTCCTCTTGGACCCTCCCGCCCACTACTTCTATCCACTTTAAAGCTATTAGAAACACAACTATTTAAGAATTGCAAATCAATTCTTCTCCTAATCGATGTGAAACTAAAAATTACTCAAGGCAAAATCAAAACTATCAACTAAACATAAAGCAATAAAGTAAAAAGCATAAAGTATAAAGTAAAAAGCATAAAGCAAACATGGGATTTAAATACCATATGGTTAATAGATTGATTTACCATATGGTTGCAATTAAATGAATATTAAAGGGTTTTCCAGTTCAACCCTCTAAATTCCAACAAGAAGATATTCATTCAATATTTTTTTCCTGGAATGGGAAGTTTGAATAAAGTTGGTATTTGATTTTGAAGGGTCATCATACTTCATGCCATGGACCATTCGTCCAACTAGAGAGATCTATCGCTATTTATAGACGTAAAAATGATTGAGATGGGTTGATTCATCATATGCATCATTAGTAATTCTTCAAACAATTCATGAATTATACACGGATTATTTGACTCATTCATTGATTATATTTTTTTCCAATTATTTATGATTTGTTAATTAAATTAAAAAACTTTGTCAAAAGATAGGTAAAAACGTGAATCCTAATTTAACTGACTCAGTTTCCAGAATTTAATTGATTTTATCTAAGCCAATAGCAAGTCATCTAACAATTCAAAATAAACTTCAAAATATAAATGATGAAATAGTATTTGTCAAGTGTGAAACCGCAAGTATTCAAAGTCACCACGCGCTGAAGACCTTAGACGGTTGGATGTTGAAGCCATACATCAACGACCCACACTTTTTTTTCTTCATGAAGTCTTCTTTCAAGTTATTTTATTTGTTAATTGCGATGTTGACAGGACAGATCCATCGTTTAATAATTTATTTTAGACATCTTAAACTTACCAAATCCAAAATAATTTTTAGGAATCAATGAATCATATATGTTGAAGCCATACATCAACGACCCACACTTTTTTTTCTTCATGAAGTCTTCTTTCAAGTTATTTTATTTGTTAATTGCGATGTTGACAGGACAGATCCATCGTTTAATAATTTATTTTAGACATCTTAAACTTACCAAATCCAAAATAATTTTTAGGAATCAATGAATCATATATGTTGAAGCCATACATCAACGACCCACACTTTTTTTTCTTCATGAAGTCTTCTTTCAAGTTATTTATTTGTTAATTGCGATGTTGACGGACAGATCCATTGTTAATAATTTATTTTAGACATCTTAAACTTACCAAATCCAAAATAATTTTTAGAATCAATGAATCATATATGTTGAAGCCATACATCAACGACCCACACTTTTTTTTCTTCATGAAGTCTTCTTTCAAGTTATTTTATTTGTTAATTGCGATGTTGACAGGACAGATCCATCGTTTAATAATTTATTTTAGACATCTTAAACTTACCAATCCAAAATAATTTTAGGAATCAATGAATCATATATAATAATGAGGCTTTCAAAATTTGTGTTGTAATTTTAAGCATCATATAATCAATAAACTTCTACACGTAATTGATTTTTATGTAGCAAAGGCCTATCAAATATCGAGAAAATTTATAGAATTTGTTAAGTGGTTAGATATGTTTTTCAAGTCATCACTTCGAATTTTTATGTTATTTTCAAATGAAATTGACATGCAAAATTTGTGAGTGATCAATGTTCATTCCCGCAAAGAATAGTCCTACTTCGTAAGGGGTGGGAACACGCTGAGTCATTAAAAAAAACAAAAATATACAGTCCTCGAGACTATCTTTCCTTAAATTATCTTGAATTCTTGACTTGTCTCATTTGCCATATATTCCAAGGGGACCTTAAATTAGACAATATTGGATTATAAGAAATCCAAGGGGTAATTAATAGTGGTAGGATATTGCTGTTAAGGATGTTGATGGTCAATTTGACAATCACGATCCTATTTGGAGAGGGAACAAAACCTTGAAAACAACTTTAATAAAAAATAAAAATAAAAAACAAGAGAACCCATAGATCATCTATTTGTTTAACTTCAAGTAGGAACACATGGAAGTTCCAAAGACTTGAAAAATTCAGAGTTACTACATCCAATTCAATCCTTTTTTTATCAAAACAAAAGTCTGAGTGGGGAACTGCTTTGATCAATTTCTTGTAGGGAGAAAGTAAGTAACTCACATGATAGCGCAACCATTATTATTATTGTAGTGGGGAACCTCATAGTAGCAGTAAGGAGTAGGCACACCAGATGTCCAAACCATGGTCACTACTTCAGTACTCTTCTACTTTTCATCCTTAACAAGTGTCACACTAATCAGCTCTGTGTATCCAACTTTCTTCCTAATCAACTTTGTTAGCTTTATTGAATCGATTTCATTACCAGTTATTGATATTTGATTCTTTTCATCCCCTTTTACCTCTGCTTTTTCAACACCTGCAAAGCCATACAGTAGTTATCAAAGTCAAACCACCATTTGCATAAACTGAGTCACTGAGTCAACTCAATTCAAAATATATGTAAATTCTTAATTATTAATTACCAGGTACACTAACTGCAATCTTGAGAGCTTTTTTCCTGTACTTTGGGACATCCATGGGAGCTTTCATCATTATCAGTCGCTGCAACCGACGGATTATCTTCACAACTTTGGACCTCGAGTTTGGGCCATTCATCGAGATTTTCATCACAATTGTTTGCTGCAACCAAAGTATATTACCATCAACTACTTAGAATTAGACAAGCACATATATAATTCACACACACATATATAAATATAGAATCCTGCTCATATGTGTTTTATAATTCATACCTTCATCTTCTTAATGAAACAGTCGATCTTGGTGAAGATAGTTTATTATAGAGGGATTAGATGTTACACTTACACCGGATTAACTATACTCTCTCTCTCTCTCTCTGTCTCTCTCTCTCTCTCTCTCTCTCTCTCTTCTCTTACTATGTGCACCGAGTCACACGTCCTTGGCTCTATTTATAGGCGTCACCAAGTAATGGACCCCTTGGACTTGGTTAGAAACATGCGAAAGACCACCCTACTTACTTTCGTGGAATTTTCAAGTTTTGGGGTTATCCTCTATTATAAAAAGACTATATGTTTACTTTCATTCATTCAATATATTTTTTTCCTTGCAAAGGAGGGGTTAACTAAAGCTTGTGTTTGAACTTTGAAGAGTGATACTTGATGCCATGGCCCATTGACCTCCCCAACTAGAGATGTCTCGCTAATGAAAGAACGATTGAGATTGGGTGGTGGGTCATTAAGCATAGTTAGTAATTTTTCCAACAATTCATGAATTATACATGAATTTTCTGAAGAGTCGTGTGACTTCATTGGACACTGTGTTCAACACTGTACTGACCTGATAGTGCTCACATAGCCATAGATTTATTTCCTCAAGATACAATTATAATGTCCTACGCTTCTAATTCTGCAGAGTGTTGAACACAATATCCAACCAAGTCAGTTCAACATTTTCCTTTTCTGAATAATGTGAGAATTCCTCAAAAAAAATCACCATCATTTACAAATTATATATGATTTGCTAATCAAATTAAGAAAGCTACTATTACCACACCAATTCCTATGTAAATCACCAACGAATTGCAACTCTCTAAATTAAACAACTTGGTGAAAAGATTGGTCAAAACATTGAGTCCTACTTTAACCGACTCAACTGTTGATTTGATCTAGCCAGAGTCATGGACGAGTTAAATTTCTAACATAAATGATAAGGTAGTATTTGTTAAGTGTGAAACCGCAATTCTTCCGATTCACATTAATTGAAAGAGTCCTGATAATATGACTCGCCAGGTGGCATACACAATCGACTCCCTGACCAAAACTGCATGCAGTTGGTGTGGCAATAGCAACTCTCTAAATTAAACAACTTGGTGAAAATACAGGTCAAAATATGAGTCCTAATTTAACCGACTCAGCTGTCGATTTGATCCAGCCAGAGTCATGGATGAGCTAAACTTCAATTATAAATGATAAAGTAGTATTTGTCAAGCGTGAAACCCGGCAAATCTTTTGATTCACATTAATTGAAAGAGTCCTGATAATATAACTCGCCAGGTGGTATATTCAATTGACTCCTTATATAGATAAGGTTGGGAATTGTAGATCTGTATGTCTTGGGATACACTGCTCCCTCGGAATATATTTTTTTTAAGGGGAGGTGCAAATCATGTATCTTGAAACACATAAATCTACAATTCTCGAACTTGTCGTGTTAAGGAGTCGATTGACCATGCCACGTGACAAGGCCTATTATCACGGCTCTAATTGAAAAGATAGGTAAAAACATGAGTCCTAATTAATTGATTTGATCTTTTTCATGAAGTTAGTTTATTATGGAGGGGTTCGGTGTATTTGGATGTTACACCACTAGATTAACTACTAACTCTCTCTCTCTCACATATGTGCACCGAGTCACTCGTAATTTGCTTTATTCATGGGCCTCACCAAATTTTGGAATTTGGTTGAAGTATGGGAAGGACCCTAATTATTTTTGTGGAATTTATGTTTGCTTGGCTCCTATATATGCTTTTTTGCTGAGTCTGATAAAGATTATGGCCCTGCTTGTTTGCAACGTAAACTACCACAAACACAAAATTTTGTGTTTGCAAAATTTTTGTGTTTACTGAAATTTACATAGTTTTGTAATTAGAGTGCTTGATTGTGTCTAATGAAAAATTTTACATTTGCTTAATTATCACGTAAACGTAAAATAAATAAAAATAAAATAAAAAAATAAAAAAATTGAAAAAAAAATTATTTTTCTTTTTAAAACCTTGTTTAAGATTAAATAAAAAAATGATAAATAGTTACATATTACTTTAAAACAAATCAAAAAATTATAAACAAAGCATTTTCATATAGGTCATACAATGCTATTCTCTTTAAATCAGGATTATAATAGAAATCCAAAATTTCTTTAATCACTTACAATTTACCTTAAACATCTACTACATGATACCAACATCTATTTGCTAATTTTTCATTTTGAAAAGCAACCCCATTGCCCCAAATATGTCAATATTATCATTAATAGTGCTTAAATGTAACTCATCCCAAACTCATTTTAATACCCTACATCTAATGAAAAATATATTTTTTTCATTTATAAAAAATAAATATAAATTAATACAAGTAAGACTATTATCCCACAATTATTTTTTTAATTTAAAAATAAATATAAATTAACGAGGTAGGATTCTATCCCGCTCGCTCGTTTTTCTTATATTTAAAAAAAAAAACGTCCATATTTAAAAAATGATTTTATTTTTATTTATTTATTATTTTTTTTTTTTTACAATTTTAAAATATAAATAGAAACTAGCTCCAAGTAGGATTCTATCTCATGATTTTTTGTTTAAATAATAATTATATTAACGTTGAGAAATGTTTAAGAAGTTGGGGAAAGTCAAAGAGAGCGGAGAGAGAGAAGTTTAAGAAGTTAGAGAGAGAAAGAGAGAGAGAGAGAGAGAGAGAGGAAACTTAACATAACGTAAATTTTTGTGGAGGTATTTTCTCCGCAATACTTTGTGGAGATTTCGTTGTAATTTTAATTAAGTTTTGTATTGCTTTATGGTGGGGCCCACCAGAATTTTAGCATCCAAGCACTCACATACCGCAAACAAATATAAACACTTATGTTTGCATTTGTCTAAGGTGCAAACTAGCAGGGCCTATATGTTTTTTTTTTTCACGTGATCATATTCATTCAATATTTTTTTTCCCGGAAAGGGAAGGTTAAATAAAGTTGGTATTTGATTTTGAAGGGCGGTCATACTTCATGCCATGGCCCATTGGCCCAACAAGAGAGATATCTCGCTATTTCTAGATGTAAGAACGATTGAGATGGGTTGGGTCATCATATGCATCATTATTAATTCGTCGAACAATTCATGAATTATACACAGATTATGATTTTTAATTGATTTAATCTAAGTCAATACCAAGTCATCGAACATGACAAAATAAACTTCAAAATATAAATGATGAAATAGTATTTGTCAAGTGTGAAATGGCAAGTAAGTATTAAATTCCTTGGGTTAGAAGAATCCAAGGGGTAATTAATAGTGGTACGATGTGTCTGTTAAAGGTGTGAAGACTATTAAATGTTTTTAGGCCTCAAATTGTTAATAAAATTACATATTATTGATAATATTTATAATTTTATTTATAGCATCCAATTTTGAAGTAATTGATAGTTAGATAAATGCTTGGTGGCCCATCTTCTTTTGAGTGGTCTGGCTTAGTGTTATCGGTAGAGATATAACAATTTGAAGATGACATGATATTTATTACTTTAAAATGTATTTATTATTTTATCTTTTAATACGAAGAAAAAAGATCACAAAATGTATTTTATAAAAAGGTATTGTTAACTTGTGCCGTAAGGATATATATTAAGATATATTAAATACACTTCCAAAATTTATTAAATGCTCATCTTTATTGAAAAAGATAAGGTTATTTTTATTTTCTCATATTGAATATTTTTAATGTACATAGTAATTGCTTATGCATAACTGTTATAATTACTATATATATAAAAATGTCAATGAGATTTTTAATATTATAAAACATATCATTTTATCAGTGCTCATAGAGGCTCCCGTGCGTACCACATCAAGTCTCAAAGAGTAGTTTTGTAAATAAGGGATTAGGGCTGTCAACGGATACCTATCCGAACGGATAGTGCTGTATCCGAATTCGAATCCGAAAAAAAATATTGATATCCGAATTCGAATTCGAATCCGATCGGATATCTTTAACCAATATTCGAATTCGAATTCAAAAAATATATCGGATATCCGATTCGATAAAAATCCTAATTCGATGTAAAAAAATCGATTTTCCTAATTTTTTCAACTTCATAAGTTTTAATCTTCAACGTATTTCAGACTTAAAATCAAATAAGCTTTGATTTCTGAAAAAAAAAAAATTTTTTTAAAATCAAATAAACTTTGATTTTTGAAAAAAAATTTATGAAAATTTTGAATAATACATAGGGTTTTACTGAGACTGTGAGAGAGAGAGAGAGAGAGATGAAGAAACTACTTGATGCTCGCCGACCGGAGACGATGGCGGAGATGATGGTGGAGACGATGGCGGTTATGCCGTTGCGGAGCTCAAACGATTGAAAAAAAGTGGGGTTTAGATTTACTCTGTGAGAGAGAGAGAGAGAGAGAGAGAGAGAGGAAATACCTACCTCGATCTTCGTCGGCCGGAGAAGAGGGTGACTGGAAGCTTATACAGTGGAAACCCACGGTTGCTAGAAACGTTCTGATTTACGGATGAGAGATTAGAGAAGATAAATATTCCAGTTCCATATCGTTGTGAAACTCGCATACACGAGAGCATATATGTATATAAATAATTTTTGTTGCGTAACATGAATATCGGAGCGGATATTATCAAATCGGATATCGTAATATCCGAATTCGTATCTGAAATTTTTTCAAATGTTAAAATAACATCCGAATCCGAATCCGATATTCGAAATTTTCTATTATATCCGATTTTTCAAATTCGAATTCGGATTTCGGCTATCCATTAACACCCCTATAAGGGATGCGGCGGGCTCATGTGATTGGTGGATCCCAGATTTTTGTGAGCTAAAAAAATTTCTTCCTTAAGTATTAAAACACTCTCAAGTCTCTATCAATATATTGGTGGACAATATAATTATTAACTGGTAGATCCAACTATATTATTGAATTGTATGGCTCACTTAGCTTCTAATCCTCTTTGTTTGTGTATTTGTTAGATCCTAATTAAGAATAAGAAAGTCCACCATCGATCAGGATCTGAATGGACGGGATTGGATGATTATATATATAGGATTTTGTTTGGTGCTCTACTGTTTGTCAAACGGTTTGACAAATATTTTCAGACTATTTGATATAACTTGATCTACGATTTAACTTAAATAGTATAACTTATATATATTACAGCACTATTCCTCTAAAATTCACATTTGACAGCATTGATTGGATTTTGGATCTTCAACCACCACTGAATATGAGTAGTATGGATCTTGGTAGTAGTTTAGGATTTGTTCAACTGCTGGATTTTCATCTTTGCTCTTCTTTTTTTTCTTCCTTCACCTCTCCAACACTAATTATAATTGCATGTCCAACATTCTTCTTCAAACGTGACGTTAATTTAATGTAGGCCACTCCATCTCCAATTACTACTAGTTGATCTTTCTCCGCTCCATCCAACATTACTGAGTCCACATCTGTGTATCAAAAACTTTCATCACAAATTAACTTTTTAATTGTGGTCAACGTATACTATACATACATCTTAAGAAATAATTAGTTTTATTTTATTTTATTTTATTTATTTATTTATATTATTATTGGCTGAAATATCTGAAATGTGTGTGCTTTTAAAAGGGGTATGATCCCATGAATCTAACTTTGTGGGAATTGAAAGAGACCCCCGTATGATGCAATTTCATAGAACAGTAGATCATTTGCCTCAGGATACATTTTAAAAAAAGATGTATTGTGATTTTCATAATAAAGAGAGATGATATGAGATTTAACAAAATCCCATTAATTGACCAGTCGTATAAGACCTTCAATACATGCGGGACCAATTGGTTGATTGGGGATTTATAAAATCCTAGATTTCAATCCGAATCAATTTTCCTTGAGTAAAAAATTTAAGGGTATGTTTGATTGTACATGAAAAATAGGGTGAAAAATTAATTTTGCATGGAAAATGACATTTTTCAAGTGTTTGATTGCACATGAAAATGGAAATTCATTTTCCACCCCAATCAAAAAGTCCACAAAAACATGAATTTCATTTTCCCACCCATATGGGTGGGAAAATGAAATTCACCCATATTTTCCATCTCCAATTCTTTCCTACCACCACCACCATTACACTAATCTCGTCGTTGCTGTCGTCACCATCGTCGTCACTGTTGTCACCATCGTCGTCATCGTTTACTCCGTCTCCGACCACCTTCTCTCTCTCTCTCTCTCTCTTTCTCTTCTTCTTCTCCATCCCTCACCTCCTTCGCCACCACCATGTTCTCCCCCCATCTTCCTCATTTACCATCGTCGCCGTTGCCGCCTCCACTGTCGGCACATCCTCCCCCCTCCCTTTTCCTCGTCATCTTCTTCTTCCTTTCCCCCTCCTCTCATCTTCTTCCTCCTTCTCCTCTTATTCTTTTTTCTTATATTTTTTTCATGATTTTCTCAAAGTAAAACCAAACAATGAAATTGGATTTTCCAACCTTACCTATTTTCCACAATTATTTTTCCATGAATTTCAAATACCATAGAAAGTGACTTTCCATGCAATCAAACATACCCTAAGTTTTTCCTCCATAAAATATAGAAGGGTGAGTATCGTCGACAAATCTATATTAATTAATATTTTTAACTTACAAAAATATTTGCACTTATTTATAAGTAAAGTGCTGATTTTCTAATTAGAAAGTCTTCACTCAATCAATCAATACTTCGTTGATGTGACACAAATGCAAAATCATAGATCCTTTTTTCTCAAGATACACAATTGCACATTCCCATAAAAGATGTGTAGTTGTGTATGTCGAGGAAAAAGATTTATGGTTCCGTGTCCGTGTCACATTAATCGAGTATTGCCTAAGTGAAGATGTTCTAATTAGAAAATCATTATTCTTATAAATAATAATATAAAATAAATGAAGAATTTTATCTTATACAATTCATTAATAATTTTTTTTTCACAAAGTTAACAATACTTTTTTCTCTCCAAAATCTTATAGTTTTGGTCAAGTTTTAGTTGAACCATTAATTACTCCCGATGGAAGAAATGAATGATTCTACAAAAAATAGGTTTGGTTTTCCAGGAATTGAAATGAGTTTTATATAATATTTTGTTCAACCCACTTGAACCACTATTTGATCTGATTTTAGAAACAAAGGTATAATTGTGCAAGGGTGTTTTGTATTTAGTTTGGGGATACATAAATTATTTGTGTTTAAAAAAATATTTACGTAATCAAGTCGATAGGGTTTTCTAGTGGAGGAAATCAAATAGGGTTACCGCAAAAAAGGAAAAAACATAAAGGTGTAAATAACAATTTTGTGAATTGAATATAAAGATATTTATGCTATTAGATAAGTCTCAATTAGCTTTGCAAAATATCAAGCGTATCCACATTTTGCTGAATATTTTAAATGCCCTCTTATGTTTTCAAATTGAATACCTTGACCTGGGTCTACACAAGAAAACAAATTAAAAAATTAGTCTAGATCGTATGCACCTAGGTGGACGATTAAAACCCTCCTCCCATACCTCAATACTTGCCTCATAAGCCACAATCCAAAGAAATTTTCAAAAAGAGCGATTTAGACATTAATTTCTTGATTTGTGACTTATGTAGTATGTGTTGAGGTGTGGGAAGAGGGTTTCCAATCCTCTACCTTGGGTGCACATAAAAAAAATAAGTGCCAAAAAGTCGATTCTTTCCCCCCATATTTTTTCACTATTTCCTATATGTTATCTTAAAACATTATTTTTCTCAATACACGTGTCATGGTGCTATTGATTCAGCACCTTAGCATTATTTTTCCTTAACAAGAGTCTTTATTCGTCAACCCATGGTCTCACACAATTTTCTCTTCGCCTAATCAATCACTCTTATTTATTTTTAATACATATGGCATCATACCTCTGATTCATTCAGTGGCGTAACTACATGGAGACCAATGGACAACGTAGTCCCCCACAATTTTTCTTTTAAATATTATATATATAGTCCACTTTTGGAGGGATTCGGTCTCTCTCTCTCTCTATTATGGAGGGGTTCGGTGTCTTTTTTGTTGTTACACCACTAGATTTCTCTCTCTCTCTCTCTCTCTCATATGTGCACCAAGTCACACGTAATTTGCTTTTTTGTGGAATTTATGTTTGGTTGGCCCCTCTGATAAAGACTATATATGTTATTTTTTGCTGTCTGATAAAGACTATATGTCTTTCTTTCACGTGATGAAAGAATATATTCATTCAGTATATATATATATTTTTTTTTTGGGAAAGGAAAGGTTAAATAAAGTTGGTATTTGAATTTGAAGGGTCGTCATACTTCATGCCATGGCCCATTGGCCCAACTAGAGAGATATCTCACTATTTCTAGACGTAAGAACGATTGAGATGGGTTGGTTCATCATTAGTAATTCTTCAAACAATTCATGAATTATACACGCATTATTTGACACATTCATTGATTATTTATTTTTATTTTTTCAAATTATTTATGATTTATTAATTAAATTAAAAAACTTTGTCAAAAGATAGGTAAAAACGTGAGTCCTAATTTAACTGACTCAGTTTCCAGAATTTAATTGATTTTATCTAAAGCCAATAGCAAGTCATCTAACAAGACAAAATAAACTTCAAAGTCACCACGCACTGAAGACCTTTGACGGTTGGATGTTGTTGAAGCCATACATCAATGACCCACACTTTGTTTTCTTCGTGAAGTCTTCTTTAATGATATTTTATTTGTTGATTGCAATGTTAACAGGAAAGATCCATCGTTTAATAATTTATTTTAGACATCTTAAACTTACCAAATCCAAAATAATTTTTAGGAATCAATGAATCATGCATATATAATATAATGAGGCTTTCAAATTTGTGTTGTAATTTTAAGCATCATATAATTAATAAACTTCAGCAAGTAATTGATTTTATGTAGCAAAGGCCTATCAAATATCCAGAAAATTTATAGGATTTGTTAAGTGGTTAGATATGCTTCTCAAGTTATCACTTTGAATTTTAGGTTATAAGAAATCCAAGGGGATCTTAACTTAGACAATATTAGGTTATAAGAAATCCAAGGGGTAATCAATAGTGGTACTACATTACTGTTAAGGATGTTGATAGTCTTCAAAGACTGTTTAATATTGTTAGGCCCCAAAATTGTTGATAAAATTACATATTCTCAATAATATTTATAATTTTATTTATAGGATCCAATTTCGAAGTAGTTGGTATCTACATTTAGGGAAATGTTGGAATGACACAGGATATTTATTGCGATTCTCACAAGTTTGACATGGGATGTGCACATAACCATAAATATGTGTTCTCACAGTACAAGTAAAAATCATCTATGATTATGTATACATCTTCACGTCAGAATTGTGAGAATCACAGTAAATCCTATGTCACCCCAGTGCTACTCTTACATTTATGCTTGGTGAGCCATCATCTTTTGAGTGGGTCTTGCTTAATGTTTATTAGTAGAGATAAAACAATTTGAAGGAGAGATGGTATTTATTATTTTGAAATGCATTTATCGTTTTATCTTTTAATATAAAGAAGAAGGATATTTGAACATTCAAAAAAATGTATTTTATAAAAGGGTGTTGTTAACTTGTGCCCTGAGGATATATGTTAAGATATAGTAAATACACCTTCGAAATTTATTAAATGCTCATCTTTATTGAAAAAAGGCAAGGCTATTTTTGTTTTCTCAAATTGAATATTTTTAATGTACGTAGTAATTGATTATGCATAACTGCTATAATTACTATAAAAAAAATGTCAATGAGATTTTTAATATTACAAAATGTATCATTTTATAAGAAGTGTTTTTTTTTTTCTCACAGAATTTTTGTCACAGTGTTCACAAACTCTCCCGTGCGTACAACGTCAAGTCTGAAAGAGTAATTTTGTAAATTAGGGATGTGGGCTCATGTGATTGGTGGATCTCAGATTTTTGTGTACCAAAAAATTTCTTCCATAAGTATTAAAATACTCTCAAGTCTCAATAAATGTATTGGTGCATAATTCAAGATCATACTTGTTCAGCTTATGGGTGCGCTTGTGGATCCAACTATATTATTGAATTGTTTGGCTCACTTAGTTTCTAATCCTCTTTGTTTGTGTATTTGTTAGATCCTAATTAAGAATAAGAGAGCCCACCATCTGAACGGACAGGATTGGATGACTCTATATATATATATATATATAGATGATCTCTTCAACTAAAGTGATTTACAAAAATTGGATGGTCCACGATTCTTCAACTTGTAAACTTGGGTTAGACGTTTCAAAATAAGCTGATTTTTGGTGAGGATGATCTCTTCACCGTAGAGATCATCCTCACAAAAAATCAACCTATTCCAAAACTTGTAACCCCATCAAAAGTAATTTACAAAAAATGTGTGGCACCATGTGTGGCTGCTGAACCGCTCCCTCTCTCTCTCTATATATATATATATGGGTCCCATTCCCCACCCTAAGCTTTACTAGACACTTTAACAAACATGTTTTGTCCTCCATGGGTTAGAAGTTTTGAAATAGACTGATTTTTGGTGAGGATGATCTCTATGGTGAGGAGATCATCCTCATCAAAAATCAGCTCATTCCAAAACTTCTAACCCCATCAAAAAATGGTTTACAAAAAATGGACAGTCCACGATTTTTCAATTTGTAAACATGGGGCTAAAAATTTCGGAATGGGCTAATTTTTAGTGAGGATGATCTTCTAATCATAGAAATCATAGAAGATCATCCTCACAAAAAATCAGCCCATTCCAAAACTTCTAACCCATGTAGGACAAAACACATTCGTTAAAGTGTAGGGTAAAGCTTAGGGTGTTGAACATTTCCCATATATATATATATATATATATCCAAATGACATATGATGAATTAGATTTGGTGGGCATCCCTAATTTGAATTACGATTGTTAGAAATCAAAACTATCTATAAGTAAAAGCTCAACATCCATTCATTTTAAATTTATATCAATTACAAAGAGATTTATACGTATAAAGACCACTAAAACAGTTCTAATCCAACTTTAACTCATTAAAAGTACCCTCCTATTAAATTAAACTCAACTACCTTAACTCAGTAACTCACCATCTCCTCATAGAATTTAACTCTTTAAATAAATTCACATTTGACAGCATTGACTGGGTTTTGGATCTTCAACCACCACTGAATATGGATCCTGGTAGTAGTTTAGGATTTGTTCAACCGCTGGATTTTCATCTTTGATCTTCGGTTTTTCATCTTTGATCTTCGGTTTTTCTTCCTTCACCTCTCCAACACTAATTATAGTTGCATGTCCAACATTCTTCTTCAAACGTGACGTTAATTTAACAGAGTCCACTCCATCTGCAATTACTACCAGTTGATCTTTCTCCGCTCCATCCAACATTACTGAGTTCACATCTGTGTATCAAAAACTTTCATCACAAATTAACTTTTTAACTGTGGTCAACGTGTACTATACGTACATCTTAAGAAACAACTAATTTTATTTTTTTTATTTATATATATTATTATTGGCTGAAATATCTGAAATGTGTGTGCTTTTAAAAGGGGTATGATCCCATGAATCTAACTTTGTGGGAATTCCATGATGCAATTTCATAGATCAGTAGATCATTTGCCTCGGGATGCATATGAAAAAGAATTTTCTAATGCATCCCGAGGCAAATGATCTACGATTTGGTTATGTGATGGGATGGTTTATGTTTATTCCAGGTTGATAACGATTATAAAGGTCAAGTTGATTTTTCAGATTGTGATTTTGTAGACTTCGATTCAAAGTCAAGCATTGTTCAGTGAGTTTAGGGTATGTTTGATTGCACATGGAAAATAGGGTGGAAAATCAATTTCCATGAAAAATGACATTTTTCAAGTGTTTGATTGCACATGGAAATGGAAATTAATTTTCCACCCCATTCAAAAAGTCCACTAAATCATGGATTTCACTTTCCCACCCATATAGGTGGGAAAATGAAATCCACCCATATTTTCCATCCTCAATTCTTCCCTACCACCACCACCACCACTATTACACTAACCTCGCTGTCATTGTCATCGCCGTCGGCTCTGTCTCTGACCACCTTTTCTCTCTCTCTTCTTCTCCTTCTTCTCCATCCCTCACCTCCTCCGCCATCACTACCACGACGTTCTCCTCCCATCTTCCTCACTTACCTCCACCGTCGTCGTCATAACCGCCGCCACCGTCGCCGTCATCACAGCCGTCGTCGCCATCTTCATCGCCACATCCTCCCCCCTCCCTCTTCCTCGTCATCTTCTTCTTCCTCTCCCCCTCCTCTCATCTTCTTCCTCCTTCTCCTCTTATTCTTTTTTCTCATATTTTTCCATGATTTTATCCAAGTGAAAGTAAACAATGGAATTTGATTTTCCAACCCTACCTATTTTCCACAACTAAATTTCCATGGATTTCAAATTCCATGGAAAGTGACTTTCCATGCAATCAAACATACCCTTAGTTTCATTTGAACAGCCCACCAATCAATTTGATCAGAGACATTATGTGTGATCAATTCATATCTTGAATAAGACAAACTGAGGTATACAACCACCTAGCTGGTCATGGACCTTCGGGTCTGTACCCAATTCCATGAAGAATTATATCTTTTACAATTCATTAATAATATTTTTTCACAAAGTTAACAATACTTTTTTTCGTCTCAAAAATCCTATCTTAAAAATGGAACTTTTCCAAAATCTTATAGTTTTGGTCAAGTTTTTAGTTGAACCATTAATTACTCCCGATAAAAGAAAGAATGGCTCTGCAAAAAATAAGTTTGGCTTTCCAGGAATTTTGACATGAGTTTTATACAATATTTTACTCAACCCACTTGAATCATTATTTGATCTAGTTTTAGAAACAAAGGTATAATTGTGCATGGGTGTTTTGTATTTAGTTTGGGGACACTAAGAAATTATTTGAGTTATAAAAATATTTACGTAATCAAGTCAATAGGGTTTTCTAATTGGCAAAAACAAATAGGATTGCCGATCAAAGGGGGGGGAAGGTGTAAATAACCATTTCGTGAGTTGAATAAGAAAAAATTTCAATTTCAGCTCTTTGTTAATTTTAATTCTAAAAAATATAGAGTGCGAGATCGTAGACTTTTCAAAAGACAATCTCACAGGTATTTTTTTTCCAAAGTGACAATCTCGCTGGTTATAAAAGTACCAATCTTGCAAGTTTACTACTTTTAGAGAGATTAACATTATAAAAACCAATGAAATTGTCACTTTGGAAAAAATATCTGTGAGATTGTCACTTTAAAAATCATGTTGCACTTCACGTTTTGAAAATTAAAATGAATACTGATTCAAAATCAGAATTTCGTCAAAAGTGGATCATGTTTTGATAAATTTCTCAACCAAATATATTTGAGGGGGAGGGAGACGGAGTTGCTTGTTATTGGGAAAAAGATTGATTGCCTCCAAGAACGTAGCTTGATTAATTTCTTCTCATTTTACATTTTGTGTTTGTTATTTCTTTTTTATTTTTAAGTATATGTAAGTAAGAACTAAAATTTTAACTTAAAACAACCATATGATATAAGATTATTAAAAGAGAATGAAAAAGGCCAAATCATAAAGAAAATGTTTTCATAAAAAATAAAATTAAAAACAGCAAAGCTGATGAAGTAGGATTGAGAAACGCATGCATGCATGCCGGGTTCAACGAAAATGACTATGTCAGCCGGCTGGGGAGAAGAGTCAGTGATAATCTGATTTGGCCACATCTCATACTCAATCAACACCCCTGAAGTGACAGGCTTGGAAATCGTAGATACTTTCCTTGGGATATAGAACTACGGCTCCTCATAAAAATGTGCCATTTTGTATCTCGAGAAGAGTACAACTATGATTTTCAAACCTATCATGTCAAGGGTGTCAATTGAGTATGTCACGTGCCTAAGTCAGATTATCAGGATTCGGGGGGAGAATTCTGTAACAACTTCATTAACAGAACAATCACAAAGAAACAAGTTTTTGTCATTTTTGATGATGATTAAAGACGAACCAAACTTTGAAACGATCTTGAGGGCCTTGGTACGGCATTTCTGGCAAGGCATTTCTACCTTTAGTACAATCTTTTGCTGCACAATCACAACAACCACAATCATGACACTGCTAATTATTTACTACTTATTTCTTAACTATAATCTCTCCAAATCATATATGATGAGATCATCACCTCCAACCTCATACACCAAATAACACAAACTTCAAAGATTAACAACAATAGAACAAACAAATTAAAAAAGTTATTAAGGTATACCTTCATATTCTCCTAGTCCTTGATCTTTAAGGTGGAAGATTTTCTTCAAGTGTACGAGAAGAAACAATAGAAACCTGTGATATTTATAGAGAGAGAGAAAGAGAGAGAAGATTCTACCCGCCTTCTACGGCCATGGAAAATTGTGTGAATAATTGACTAGCTATGAGAATCAAACAATGCTAGGTCCCACCGAAGGCCGAAGGCTAGAGATGAGACCCCTAAGGAATTGAATTGAACGCAATAGGAAAAAGCTTAGAAGCGGAGGTAGGGGTGTGAAACATGTCCTAACGCAAGGAGGAGCCGCCTACTCGCTTCAAAGTTGGACTGATCATCAACTCTACCGCGCCATAATTTTGTTCGAAATTTATTAATTCATGAGTGCTGATAACCTGACTTAGGCACGATGCAACTCACTTGACTTATCTAACATATGACACACTTGAAAATCATAGATGTACTCTCCTCGGGATACAAAATTACGGTTCTCCATAAAAATGTGCAGTTTTGTATCCCAAGAAAAGCACATCTGCTATGTCCGAGCCTGCCACGTCAGGTAAGCCCAATGAGTATGCCAAGGGTCTAAGTCTGATTATGATGACTCTTTATTCATTCATCTCAAGTTAAACAGATAGGGGGGGAGGGGGGC